>NW_017722209.1:0-50062 GCF_001865875.1 Lupinus angustifolius | reverse complement strand
ACATGCAACTTATGAGATCAGTTCTGAAAACGCAGTTTATAAAGAATCAGTTCAGAAGCCCAGTTAATCGATTAAAAGCTCTCTTAATCGATTAACGTTGTTCAAAAACGTTAACTGATTCTGTTTTTCAAGTTTTCAGTTTCAACAACTTTTCAAACAGTTGGATTAATCGATTAAAGTATTCGTTAATCGATTCACAGCATTTTTCATGTGTATTTTTAAATACAAAACCTCAAATACGTTATGCACTTAGTTCATACATGTTTAACACTTAGTTTATGCCTAGAATGCACATATACATGTATTTATGTGATGCATGAACATATTATGAATGACATATCTCAAAGATGAAATGATTTAAAAGATTTATGCATATGAGATATGTATTAGGTGACCTAAGCCTTAGACTCAACTTAAACTAGTTTCTAGTCTAAGCCTAGTACCAATCAAAGACTTAAGCATGTTGATTTGTTGGAGATCTTCAAGCTCTTATTAGCACAAGTTTTCCTCATCAAAACCATGACATATAAAGAGAGCTTTCCAAAGTGTTCCTCTTGACATGCACAATTTCAAAGTCCACCAATTTTCTCCCCAACTTGATTCTTTCAAACTACTCTTCAAAAAGTTAATGCTCTCTTAGAAAATTTTTCTCAATTTCGTTTTATGGAATAATTTGAACAAATTGATTTCATTTGTTAGGCTCAAAGGGGATTTTCAAATTATGACATTATGTGACTTTTTTCACAAAATTTTAGCATACATCTCATTTTGCTCAATCAAAGCTTAATTTAAAGTATGCTTAACATTCTTAATCATGTGATCATGATTAAAAAAAATTTGTTTTAGCCAAATTTTTACGGTTTTGAAATTTTGAGTTTTTGAATAAAAAAATTTGCTTTTTATATTTTTACACAATCTTAGACAAGAAAGAAAATCTTTTAAATTACATCAAGTCTTGTCCCCTTTTTAAATAAATATTTTTTTGGGATTTACTTGATATCATTTAAAAAATTTGTTTAATTTTTCTAAAAATATAAATATAAAATTAACATTACTAACAAAAGACACTCTATTAATGTTAACTTGTTCTTAACATAAATTTAAAACATAATGGGCAATAACATAAAGAAATCCAACATAATATGAAAGTTGAAATTTTTAGGGAAAAGAAACAACCGGAAAAGCTTTTTCTCATTCTTCATTATCTTCCTTTTCTTTCTCTTCACTTGTGTCTTAGGACCTCCCCTCGGGCTACTTAGTCATTGCTACGAAATCTTCATAGGATCCTCCCATGAAATTACGTTTCTTCCCAAAAAATACTATGCAAACTTTTGTATATGCCCTTAAGCCCAAAGTAGCATGCCTTTTATTGCAAATTTTGCATTCGTTGTTCCTTTATTATGCCATCTACCTTAGAACTCATGGTCCTCCCATATTCACTTGGTCGTTTTGGGTTTAAGTCACCAAATTTCTTTTTAACCTCGGTTTGAGCTTGGGAAAGGGTTTTTTCTTTGCAATTTTTGTTGACATAAGCATGGTTGATTTCGGATCTGAGAGCCATTATTTCGTTGTAGGGTTCAGGCACATTTTGAAATTTGCACAAATAAGTGATAAAAGATGGAAGAATAATTGAAGGGATACCTTTGTTGATGCAATCCCAAATAGCATCTGAGATTACCGCACCAATATATTCGTTTTGGTTGTAATGAGGCTTGGTTTGGATAATGGTTTTTCTACATTTTCAAGGCTAGGTTTAAAAAAGAGAGCATTTTTGAAATTTTTCTCAATGGAATACTTTACTCTTATTTTTCCCATTATTGTTTTCCAACCTCTTTAACTTCTTTGAACCTTGCCTTCTATTTTTCTCAATCTTTTTGTTTCTTTTTTTTTTTTTGAAGATTGAGTTTTTCTTTCTCTTTTTAAGAAGCAAAGCCAAACATGTTGAGCTCCAAGTCCTCCAAACATAGACTTTTCCTAATATATTCTTCTTCATGACTTTCTTCTTCACCCAAATAGGATGCATTAAGCTTCGTTTGAAAGTTGCACAAGTCATGTTCATCACTTGTTGGATTCCATGGGTTATCCAAGTATTCATTGATTACTTGCTTGTTGTAGAAAACTTGAGTCTCATTTACCCAAGTATAACTATTTCTCCTTGCCTCACTTGATGTGATTGAGTTGGCAAAAAATTGTTTGACCACGTCCAAAGAAAACATTTTCTTTGGTTGAGCAATTTATACAGAATATAGCAATTAATTCTACTATACAAGTTAACCGATTAAATACAATAAAGAGAGAGAGAGAGAGAGAAAGAAAAATTCTGCAACACAATTTTTATCCTGGTTCGTTTGCTTGTCCATCGCAAACTATTTTGGAGTTGTTGCTCTCCCTTGAGACTTCCTTTCCTCTCCTTGATGAACTTCGGAAATTCCTAAGAAGAGTCCGCAAAACACAAGAAAAACTCTAAAAGAGTTAAAACTCAAAAATGTGCATGAGTGTATAGATTTTTCATGAATTAAACTTCTTACACATTTTATTTGAAGAAGATTGAATAATCATAAAAGAAATTTACAAAAGAAAATAATTAAGAAGGAAAACTTACATGATGAGGTTAAAGAGAAAACTTGAAATTTTGAGAGAAAAAGTTTTTGTGTAAGGATGAGTTTTGCAAATTTTGCTTGATGATTTGTGTTTCAATAATGGGTGTTTATATAGGAGTTGGAAGTCCTTGGTCAAGAATTTTCGGTCAAAAATTTAAGAAAAACTCCTCTTTTGAGGGATTTTTGGTTCCAAAGCTCCTGGTCTAGTCAGACCTGCGCAGAGCGCATGGTCCCCCACGCTAAGTGGTGGGTCAGTGGTCTAGGCTTGACCGAGTAATGAGCTTTGACCAAGACTTTTGACTATGTTTTGGGCCCTGTTTTTTTTTTTTTTTTTAGTTTTTATGCATTTGGTAGATCATCGAGTTTCTGGGTTACTTCCTCTAACTGTTGTTGAAGCAGTTTATGTTGGGCCAATACAACATCAGCTGAGTTTAGTTCAAGCATTCCACCTTGCCTAGGTGGTGGCCTTCATTGGTGTTGATTTTTCTGATCGTTCAAGGCCATGGATTCGATAATGTCAATTGCTTCCTGTGGTGGTTTAGCCATTAATTGTCCGCCTATAATTGCATTTAAGATCCATTTATGCTGCTGCTGAAGTCCGTTGACAAAGATCCATTTATGCTGAAACCCTCCAGCATGGGTTTGGTCCCTTGACCAAGTAGCTTAGTCACCTCCTTGTGCATGACTCATCAAAGCTAGTTGTGGGCTATGAGACCAGCTATTGTGAGCTACTTCTGAAAAGCCTATGGTGGGCTACTTTAGGTGAGGTCATGGATGACTCCATGGTTTGCTTGATGGTTAAGTCAAATCTGGTACGCACCGCCCAACGCACTTGCTTCACCGCTAAGCTGCTCGTTCAGCAGCTTCTAACCGTGTTGACTGGGACGTGGCCTAGTGTTTGCTGATCTGGTTAGGAGTCTAGTTCTCTACTGAGCTGCTTGGTTGGACCGATGAGCTGCTTGTTCAGCAGCTTGGGCTGGTGCCAAGCTCATGTCTGACCGCGTCAAGCTGAATATATGACCGTGCCAGGTCTAGTTTGTTGCTAGGCTGAGCGGCTAAGCAGGTCCACTCAGTTGCCTAGTTGAGCAGTTTGGTCCAGGTCAGGCTGGTGACCAGGTCAGGCTGGTGTCCAGGTCAGCAGTGGGGCTTATCCCATGCTTAGTTGCCTGGTTGAACATCTTGATCTTTGACTTCTTTTGCTTTGTTGACCATGAGTCTTTCTTTCTTCTTCATTCTAAATCCTATAAAATACATTTAAAAAAAGAAATACGCATACAAATATACAAGATTGTGATATTTTATACAAAAAGTATTGTTTTAAGTTGGTTTTTCTCAATTATGCTTAAGATAAGTGCCAGAAAAGTGTATGAATTTTAGGTACGTTTGGCACTTATCATTATCTATGTTATTTTCTGGACCTAAACAACCAGAAAATGGCATAGACATATATTTGGCTCCATTAATTGAAGACTTGAAGCAAATGTGGGAGACATGGATAAAAGTATATGATACGTATAGGGAAGAAAGCCTCAACTTTAGGGCTTTGTTGTTCGGCACAATCAATGATTTCCCTGTCTAAGGTAATCTGTCCGGATATAGTACAAAAGAACATTTTGCATGTCATGTATGTTAAGACAATACTCATTTAATGAGGTTGGAACACTATAAGAAGAATGTGTTCCTTGGCCATCGTAGATTTTTGCATTCAGATCCTCACTATCGACAATGGAGAAAAGCATTTAATGGAAACAATGAAGAAGGTCGTGCTCATTTGTCGTTGACAGGTGACCAATTATTTCAAAAGCTAAAGGGTTTGAATAATAAATTTGGTAAACCTTTTGTAAAAGAAATTGTCAAAATTGGGTGGAAGAAAAGGTCAATCTTCTTTGAATTGCCATATTGGAGTTCATTATATGTAAGACATTTCCTCGATGTTATGCATATTGAAAAAAAATGTGTTTGAAAGTCTCCTTAGTATCTTACTCAATGTCCTTGGTAAGACCAAAGATGGCTTGAATGCAAGGTTGGACTTGGATAGCATGGGAATAAGAAAGGAATTAAGGCCGATAATGAAGGGAAAACGTACACTTTATTGAAGAAGCTATTGACTTTTGTATCGTATACTTTACCGATGGTGATTTCATGGGCATTCCAAAGCCTTGGTATGCAAAAATAATATTTGGTGAAGGTATCATTCGGAATGTAATGTTGACTATAACAATAATCGAATTGGAGCAAGTGCACTTATATGTTTTACATAATGCCGACGAGGTTGAGCCATATGTTTGACACAAGGAGATGCTAAGAAAGTCTTACCAAATAAGAATGAAAATTGGATTTCCAAAGAGCATAATCGGTTTTTCATAAAGTGGCTAAAAAATCACATTGATGAGGAGTTGAATATAAATGCACATTCGATTTCCGAAAGATTGAAATGATTATCCAATGGTCCAAGTATTCATGTCTTATCCTACATTGGTTACCTAATTAATGAGTTCACATTTTATGCGAAAAAACAAGATGATCAAAGTAAAATGAAAAATAGTGGTGTGACTCTTCTTGCTTGAACTTTACACATGTCAAGTGCAAAAGATAGAAACCCAACATATGTGAACATGTCATACTTTGGGGTGATTGAACAAATATGGGAATTGTATTACATAATGTTTCGGATGTCGGTTTTCTATTGTATGTGGGTTGATACCAATAATGGCTTCCGAGTTGATGAGTTAGGTTCATACAGGTGGATCTTAATAGGTCAGAGTATAAAGATGAGTCATTTATTCTAGAATCACAAGCTCAACAAGTATTCTATGTGTGTGACCCAGCTGATATGGAATGGTCCATTGTTCTTTTACCTAACAAAATAATCATCAATAATATTGATGACCGAGAATATGAAGATATTGATTAAGATTATCCTTTTTTGGGACATATCAGTCGGATGAGAGCAGACTAACTACGGATGATGATTTATATACAAAAGATGTTCACGATGAAGGGCTTTGGGTGAATCAGTATGTTCCTGCAAACAAGGATGATCTTACAAGCCAAAAACAATCCAAGAAAAGGAAAAAGTAGATGCAAGTAGTCTTTGTATAATTATAACTTACTTTTGATTGTTTGTAATTTATATAATTTATTTCTTTGTAATTTGCATAATTTTTTTATTTGTAGTCATGTTCTCTGTCAAAACATAATTGGCATGATATTCCTTGTTAGTAGTTTGTATTGTATTGATGTTAATAAAACAAACTTTTGGCATGTATTAATGTGTCTATGTTGTTGAGAATGTATACATGTTTATGTTGTTGAGAATGTATGTGATGCTAATAAATGTATATGTTAGTATTAATTTCTATAAATTAACAGCGAATTCTAGAGGAAACCCTAGAATGCATTGTTGTAAAGGATTAATACAATGTCGCTTTTTATAGATTGCGCTATTGTATATTCTTCATACAATAGTGCTATGTGTGTGTTGCGCTATTGTAGGTAGGTGTTGTGTGAGAATATTATGAATAATAAAACATCGTTTTTCTAATAATGTGTTGTTATATATATGCAAAACAACAACGCAAAAAATGGCGTTGTTTATAACGCTTATAAAATGCGTTGTTTATGTAAGACATATATGACAACATTGTGTATACGATGCGTTGTTGTATTTATGCAATATATGACAATACTTTTTATGTGATGCCCTATGGTATATATTCAATACAACAGCATTTGGTAAACGTTGTTAATCATGACAAGATACTACTGTAGTCAAACAGAAAGCGCATGAAAGCGCTGTTACACATCTAAAATATGCGTTGTTGAACTGCAACTCTGGTGTAGTGGTTACAATCAACAATGCTTGCTTCACTAAATGTTGTTGAATATGTACATCATAAAATTAACAGAGTTTACTTCATTAGACGATGTTGATTGTATAGATACAATATTGTCTACTTCATTGAGTGTTGTTGAATGTCATTCTCATGAATTTCGCCTATCATTTAACAGTGTCTAACTCATTGAGTGTTGTTAAAATGTAATGTATCCCTTAGTTACCATTTACGAGGAGAATACATAAGAACTATAGATTAACTCATTAATATTTTTCTCAATTCTTTTCTATAAAATGGATCGAAATTGGATGAGGGTCAATCGATTGACAAAGGAGTGTGAGGATGAAGTCAAATATTTTGTTAGGTTTGCTACTGATAATGCTGAAAACACGAATAAAATTGTTTGTTCTTGTCTAAAATGTTACTATTCCAACCGAGTTACTCCTACTGAGTTAAAAGTTCATCTAGTGTGTCACGATAGCAATCAGAGTTACACATGTTGGACAAGGCATGGTGGGAAAATAGATGGTATGGATTATCCTGAGACAAATGCATATGAAGGGGATCATTTTGAGGAAATGGCAAACGTTGTCGAAGAGGATCTTCAAGATTGTCCTGAGATGTTTCAGTGGTTGATAAGTGATGCTGAGAAACCATTATATGATGGTTGTACTAAATACACTAGATTAGCAGCGGTGGCAAGGTTGTATAAGTTGAAATCATTTAATGGATGGAGTGATAAGAGTTTCACAGACCTACTTGCACTTCTGAAGGATATAATACCAGAGGATAATGTGCTCCCTTCTCGAACCTATGATGCTAAACAAATGTTATGCTCCATTGACATGGACTACAGTAGGATACATGCTTGTGAAAATGATTGCATCTTATTTCTTAACGAGTATGCTTCGTTTAAGTTTTGTCCCAAATGTAATGCAGCACGTTATACGAAGGAAGACTCAATTCCCAAAAGGATGGTGTGGTATTTTCCCATAAAATCAAGATTTAAGCGTATGTTCAGCAATGCTAAAGATGCAAAGAACTTGACATGGCATGCTGATGCAAGGACTAAAGATGGCAAGCTTCAGCATCCTGCAGATTCTCCTTAATGGAAAACATTGATCATGATTATCCTAGTTTTGGTCAAGAATCAAGAAATCTATGCCTTGTATTGTCAACTGATGGAATTAACCCACATAGTGTTAAAAGTAGCTCCCACAGTACATGGCCAGTGATGTTGGTGATATACAACCTACCTCCTTCTCTATACATGAAACGCAAATATGAGATGTTATCTATGTTAATTTCTAGACCTAAACAACCAGGAAATGACATAGACATATACTTGGCTCCATTAATTGAAGACTTGAAGCAAATGTGAGAGACAAGTATAAATGTATATGATGCGCATAGAGAGGAAATATTCAACTTGAGGGCTATGTTGTTCGACACAATTAGTGATTTCCCTACATATGGCAATTTGTTAGGATATAGTATAAAAGGCATTTTGCATGTCCTGTGTGTGAAGACAATACTCATTCTAGGAGGTTGGAACACTATAAAAAGAATGTCTTCCTTGGACATCGTAGATTTCTACATTCTGATCATCATTATTGACGATGAAGAAAAGCATTCAATGGGAACAATGAAGAAGGTCGTGCTCCTTGGTCGTTGACGAGTGGCCAATTATTTCAAAAGGTAAAAGGTTTGAATAATAACTTTGGTAAACCTTTTGCAAAAGAAATTGTCACAAATGGGTGGGAAAAAAGTTCAATCTACTTTGAATTGTCATATCTGAGTTCATTATATGTAAGACATTTCCTCGATATTATGCATATTGAAAAAATGTATTTGAATGTCTCCTTGGTACCTTAGTCAATGTCCCCGATATGACGAAAAATGGCTGAAATACAAGATTGGACTTGGTTAGCATGGGAATAAGAAAGTAATTGGGACAGATAATGAAGGGAAAATGTATATATCTACATCTAGCAGCTTATACTTTGTCGAGGAAGGAGAAAATAGAATTTTGTAAGTTTCTCGACGGGGTTAAAGTTCCAGAGGGGTACTCTTCCAACATTCGGAACCTCGTATCAATAAAAGACCAAAAGTTAAAAGGTCTTACGTCTCATGATTGTCATGTACTCATAGAGCATTTCTTGCCTATAGGCATAAGGTCTATGTTACCTAAAAAATTGCGAGGAACCATAACTAAGTTATGCTTCTTCTTCAAGGCAATTTGTAGCAAAGTGATTGACCCTGAGAAATTACCTACATTGCAAATACAAATTGTTTTAACTTTGTGTGAGCTTGAGATGTATTTCTCACCATCTTTTTTTGACATAATGGTATATCTAAGCATTCATCTTGTTCGAGAGACACAACTATGTGGCTCTTCCTATATGAGATGGATGTACTATTTTGAGCATTACATGAAGACATTAAAAGGCTATGTGAAGAACCGATTAAGACCAGAGAGTTGTATTATTGAGCGATATATTGTTGAAGAAGCTCTTGATTTTGTACTGGATACCTTATCGATGGTGATTTCATAGGCATTCCAAAGCCTGGCTATGAGAAAAGAACATTAGGTGAAGGGATTACTTGGAATCAAATACTCACCATCTCAAGAACCGAATTGGAGCAAGAACACTTATATGTTTTACATAACGCCGACGAGGTTGAGCCATATGTTGAAAGACATAAGGAGATTCTTAGGAAGTCTACCCAAGTAAGAATGAAAATTGGATTTCCAAAGAGCATAATCGGTGTTTCATAAAGTGGCTAAAAAATCACATTGTTGAGGAGTTTAATACAAATGCACATTCGATTTCCGAAAGATTGAAATTGTTAGCCAATGGTCTAAGTATTAATGTCTTATCCTACATTGGTTACCTAATTAATGGGTTCACATTTTATACGAAAAACAAGATGATCAAAGTAAAATGCAAAATAGTGGTGTGACTATTGTTGCTCGTACTTTGCATATGCCAAGTGCCAAAGATAGAAACCCAATATATGCGAGTATGTCATACTTTGGGATCATTGAACGAATATGGGATTGCATTACACAATGTTCTGATTGTCGATTTTTTGTTGTATGTGTGTTGATAACAACAATAGTTTTCGAGTTGATGAGTTAGAGTTCATGCAGGTGGATCTTAATCGGTCGGGATATAAAGATGAGCCATTTATTATAGCATCACAAGTTCAAAAATTATTCTATGTTAGTGACCCAGCTAATAAGAAATGGTCTATTATTCTTTTGACAAACAAAATAATCGTTAATAATATTGATGACCAAGAAAATGAAGATATTGATACCGAAGATGATCCTTTTTTGGGATGTCACAATTTCGTGAGAGTGGACCAACTAGGAATATGATGATTTATATACAAGAGATGATCACAATGAAGGGCTTTGGGTGAATCAATATATTCCTTCAAATAACGATATTACAAGCCAAAAAAGATCAAAGAAAAGGAAAAAGTAGATGCATATCTTTGTATGTAATTTTATGTTCTTTACCAAAAATAAGTGGCATGAGAATATTGTTTGTAATTTGTATTGTATTGATTTTTATGTATAATACAAACTATTTGGATATACATTCATGTATTAATGTGTCTGTGCTGGTGAGAATATATGTCTTTGTTGTTGAGAATAAATATGTCTTGTTGATCAATGTATATGCAGGTATTAATGTGTCATGTTGAGAATGTGTGTCCTCTGTGTTTCATAAATGTATACGCAGGTGTGCAATAATCAACAGCGCATGCTATTGGAAGCTCCTCCGTGCGCAGTTGTATATGCAATTTAACAGTGCATATTGTATATAGTGCTATTGTATAGGCCATATATATAACATCACAACCAACAATATGTGTTGTTGTATTGTATTGTACATATATATTTAAATGTGCGTTGTTATATATGTGGCCTATACAACAGCGCTACCTACAATATGCCCTGTTGTATTTATACAAGACAACATCGCATTGTTTACATTGTGCTGTTGTATTGGTCACATATCTAACAGCTCACAATGGAGGTGTCGCTATTGTATAGTTTACATACAATAATGCCCTTGAATGCGTTGCTAAAGAAAGATTTATACTACTACGATCACATAGACCGTGCCAAAAAGCACTGTTATATACCTGAAATATGCACTGTTAAACTACATATCTAGCGTAGTGATACTTTTTTGATGCAGTGATTTATAGACTCAATATCACTTCCACCAACTCCAATGAATGCTGGACACAATTTCTTCATAATACAAGTTATATTCAGTTGGCTAGAACTCGCTCTACACAAATTATATTTTATTTTTCTTACCACATTATTATAGTTTTCTCTAGAAAATTTTTGTTACATTTCAGCAAATATTTATTGTGTCATCACACAGTCTTAACCTCAGAGATGAATTGGACAACCTTAAATCGTGACAATAATGGGGGGGGGGAATAATAACTCTATTCAGGATGTATATGATTTCTCATGCCCTCATACAGTCTTTCCAACTACTTTGTTCATAGAACCTTCAGCATTGGACTCACTGCTAGAGTTGTAGCAAGAAAAGTTTAGAAGATTTCTCCTCCCACCTCTTCCCTTTCCACCGTTTATAACATTTCTGAATCCTCGTCCTCTTCTTTCTTTCTTCTCAGATTCCTTCATAAATATTTAAGACCACAGTTTAAGGAACATGTTGAATAAAACACAAATCAGTATAACAACTAAAAATAGAAAACATAAACATGATGTGCTGGTGTGCAAGCCTCGATGAATTACTCAAACATTTTTCCCTAGATCCAGTATATTTCATAGGAGATAAAACATTGTGAGACTAATTCTCTTTTCAGAATTTTTTTCATATACAAAACTTCAACTCGAAATAATGTTTAATTGAAATCAAACACATGTAACAAATGAACCAATCAGTAGTTGATGGTAGCTCAATGATATTAATATAATAGCTTTAATTTAAAAATACAATTGCATCAATCACAATGAGTTAATTATAAAATATCATTTTCATATAGTATAAATGGTAAAATTTAAAATTAAAATAAAATTAGTTTACACTCAAAATTCATTACTTGATTTTCTTGAAGAAAGTTGTTTGTTACGAGGAAAAGAATATCTTAGAGGAACAAAATAAAAATAAAACTTCTATCCAAAATACTATCAAAATAAATGCAAATCAATTAGGCTATAGAACCAAAATTATTTACCTTATTAGCGTTGACACTTGGCTCATTTTTTGGCATAGTCTTTCTATTCATTGAATCATGACCACCTGCACAAGAAAAAACCGGAGTCCATTGATAGTCTTGTCTTATTCAAATTAATTAGCAACTATGTATTATTGCCAATTGTGAACCAATGCTAATGATTTAGAGATGAAACCTCCTTATTCTATTATCAATGCAAACATGAAGAAAAAACCAATGATGAAAAAACATGGTCGTAATTGTGGTTTGTTTTGAAGTCTCCCCAACAACATGGTAGTCGTATGGCTTGTAGTTTTGGCAATTGACAAAAACCACAATTTAAACTCTGAAAAATATATGTGACAAGACAAACTCACTGCAATTCATGGTGCTGTCCCCAGAGTCACAATAATCATTGGAATCCGCCATAGAACTTCGATTAGTAGAGTCATAATCAATGCAATAATCCCTAAAACTTGGTGACCCTGGCCCAATGTAGCTATCATCCCTATCACTATCCTCTTCCTGTTCTTCTTCATTATTCTTTACATTTTTCCCTTCATGAATGTCATGATCACCAACATGCTCCTCTTTCCCACCTCCACTATTTAAAACCACATTTTCTTCCTCCTCCTTCTTGTTCATTACACATTTCTCTTTCAACTTCTCATTTAACCCTACCCCCTTCGCCGTCTTCGCTTCTTCTTTATCATCACGCAATGGATTCATAACCACCATAGCACCGTCGTCATCGTCAGAATCTTTATTATTGATGGGTGGAACAATGGTACGCTGACGATTGTGCCGGTTTAGACGGCGACTTGGGGAAGCTTCTTCTGGTTCCAGTGTGGAATTGCCGCAACCCATGACAGAGGAAAATGAAGGAAAGAATGAGAATGGAGGAGGATTCAGGGAGAGGGAAAATAGGAAATAAACAGAATGGGAGAATGGGTTTGATGGAATGAAAGGGTTAACAACAATATATGTTGGTTAAAAGGATATAAAGAAGAAAAATATTAGCTGGTAGAGAACGGAAATGTAAGAGGCAATGATGGTTCCAGGAGGTTATATTTATTTTATTGGAGCTTGCATTCAATGTCTGTTTACTTGTTTGTTTCTTGTTTTAATAATCCGTTATGAACATTCTTCTGTTTTTTGCATTATCTTCTCTATTTTTTCTTAGGTTTTTAGCAACTAAGAAATACATGATGGGAGGGAGAGAAGAAATAGAAAATATAGAGGAAAAAATCGCTAATTAAAAAGCAGTTTTGTGAAAGAAAAGGAAGGAAACCGTTAGTTTGATTTACCGCTGAAAATTGTTCTCTTTTACGTCCTACGTTTACATGTGAGAATCACTATATGAAGACCATAAAACATTTCATCATTAAACTACGGAAATATAAGTTCCCGGTAATTATTAAAGAGAAAGAAGTATCTTTCTCACCAATTCTGGTTAAAAAAACGAGTTATCAAATTTTAATGAAATGTCTCTTTTTTATCCGTGACAAAAATAATAAGATAAATTATAAAATATAGAAAATTTCGTGTTTGACCAATTAATATTTACTATTCACCAATAATATGTTTATTTACTAAATTTTCAAATACACAAATTAAGTATTCAATTCCTGCGAGCGTCAATTATTTATAGAAACATGTACGCATAGCCAAAAAAAATTATTCTTGACCCATTAAATGAAAGGATATTATTGGTTATAAAAATTTTTTTATAAAAAACATTTACTGAAACTCAGGATAAAATACCCAATTGTTATAGTGATAAAACTAGAAATAGTACATATCAATGGCACATTTTATTTATATATAATCACGATCTGACCCACAAAATAAAATCATAACTATAATTTTAGCTTGTGTTAGGTTTCATAAAAATGGAAGAGAAAACTAGAAGAAAAACATATTTTCTAGGTAAATTAATGTGAAACTTATTGATTTTTAGTGAAATTATACAAGTCATCTATTCATTTTTCAAACTTACACAAACCCTTTAATTTAAGTATATATAATACACTGACTATCCGTAGAGATAAGTGTAATTTTTTTAAAAAAAAATATGATAAGTGCAGTTAAGTTATACCAAATATAGTATATTGTGTAGACAACTTTATATAGTATACGAGTCAATATTTGTTTATTATTTTTGGTTCGTTTAATATAATATAAAAGTAATTTAGTCAATATTTCCTTAGAATAATTGATTCATTTTGTAAAGAATAAAAAATAATAAATATATATTAACTCTTGTACTATTTGAATTCATCTCTATAATATACTATAATTTGTTTAACTTAATTACAATATCATGCATTTTTGTTTATTATGCAGTGTAATTAGTATAATATATATAGGGACTTTTTGTTTAGCTATAAAAAATGAGATAATTTGTATAATTTAACTATAAAAAATAGAAAATATTAATATACTTTACTTTATTTTCTATCATTCAATTAAAAAGAAATAAATTGAAGAAAAGGAAAAAAGGTTCATAGGACCTTCTAAAAACTTTTCTTCTCATAGAGAAAATGGTCTATGAAAGGCTATATGTGCCCTTCAACTTGGCGCGAGAGCTGTGACTCGTTCTTGATTCTGGAAATTATTTTGTTTAAGGCTCGTTTTTTGTTATTGAACATTATTAATTTACTAATATCCTTTTTTTCTTTTATCTTCTTTCCTACCGTACAATTAAAAATATATTAAATTATTGTTCTTCAACTTTTATTCATCTCATTTTTTCTTCTTAAACCGAACATAATATAAATTGAATTATAATTTTTCCTTTATACTGATTCAATAATTAATTATTCTTATATCTTTTTAACCCTTTAGGAATATATTATTTATATGAATGAAAAAATTTAACGGTATTTTTTATTTTTATTGTTCTCTTATAACCATGACTAAACTTCTTATGGATTTGAAATGGGGTAATAAGAGCCTAACTATTGCATAACTTTTTATTTTAAACTAATTTTCCTCTTTAATCTCTTTCCACTTAACTTTCTATAATACCAAATAACTAAAAACATCATCTCAATCTCTACTCTCTTTTTTCAATCATTCTTTCCTCAACTTTTATTTTCCCATCCAAACATAACTTTAGATACTTAGTCTTAGACAATAAAAAATGTTTAAAATAAAATGTTAATTGCTTATTAAAACAAACATTGACTTTAATTGAATTCTTAATAATATTAACGCTAACATACATGATACATCTCTAAAATTTGTATGTACATACTTTACGTGACATAGATATTATTATTTTGAAGTGATTTAATATTTTAGAAGTATTCAATTATCTATAAAAATGTTTTTTTAAGGAAAGATTTCTCTGAAGTTACTTAAATAGTTTCTTTTGGAACAAAAGGGTGCTTGTTCCACCGGTTTAGGCTTATGAAACCAACCCATGGACAACTCATATCTGATAATGTTGCTCAATATGAGTTTGTTGTAGAGCTGGTATCTAAATGTTCAGATTATTTACATAGAAGACATTTTTGCTTTGCATGGTAAAATATTAAAAATATAAGTAAACATATGTTACATGATAACTTTTTAACTGTAAAAAAATCTCTGTTCGAAAATTGCAAACCACAAACCATATATAATAACAAGTATTTTAAATTGCATTATGCATTATGTAACCACAATTGTATTAGTGATATCAACCAGTTAGGGTGGTTGCCTTGTTTGGATCCTATCTGGTTGAAAGTCTCAAACTTTGATTGAAACGTGTGTATGATGTTGGGGTTGATTTGGTTTTGTGTTTATTTTGTATGATTTGGTGAAGTTGAGATGGTTAAGTGTTTAGTGTTTATGAAGGGTGAATGGCACCACAAATACAAAGTATTTGATAAGCCTGCGAAGTTCGTCATAAGAAATTGGCTTTTCTTGATAAGAACGACCTTGGCTCAGCCAAGAAGCTAAGAGAACACTCACAAACCAGGAATGAAATTCTAAATAAAAATCAACTTGCTTTATATATAGGTGCTCACAGGTTACATATAGAAGGCTAGCTCTTAAGCTTACATGAAAAATATGACTAACATATTTGAATTTGAAATTTAAAATCCTATCTAAAACATAATAAAATCTTTGTGATTCAACCGACTCATCTTTTGGCCTTGATTTCTTCAGTTGTGATTTGATTTTAAAACTTGAGTAAATCTTTAAGTGTTGGCCGAAATCTTGAGATTCGATCTATCCATGTACCTTGTTTGAATTTTGAATTGAGTTGTTTTTGAATCTTGAAGTGTGCATTGGAATTATGGCTTGATTTGCCCTAGATTTGTGTGAGGTCCTATAGGGATTTGACCATGCCATATGTTGTGAGTTTACATGCCAAATTGAATTTGACAGCCCTTTATTTATGGTAGCCGAATTTGGTGAGTAATTCACTTGATCTCCATGACATCTTCTACAACAATTTGGTGTGTGAGCAATTTGATCTGCCCATTATCTTCAAGCCAAATGAGAGGAACACTAGGTTGAATGGCTACTTCTTAAAGTCTTTACCTGCAAAAATTATGGACCCACTTTGATTGATTACTGAAGCAAGGCTTGGTACTAGAAGGGGTGTTCACCAAATTATTTCTCAGTAGATAGAATTCACATTGAATAATACATATTCAACAACATCCATATATAGAATCCTGCTAAATGATATAGGAAAAAAATCAACAATGCTTAATGAAGTAAACGTTCTTAAATGTGATAAACTGATAAACAAACAACAACGCTTATTTCGCTGATCATTATTGATCGTATGACTCAAAGATTCAATAATGCTCAGCGAAGCAACTACTATTGTTCCACACACATTCAACAATGCATATTTCATTAAGCACTGTTGAAAGTGATAGATTTAATAATGATTTTTTAGTAAACGGTGTTGAATGTTTGATTCTCAAAAATTTAAAAACAAAATCTCAAACACTACTCATCCATTCATACTTAAAATGTATACCTAAAACTCAGAAAACCGTCCTACGACTCAGAAGACTCATCTTTCCACTCCGTCACCCTACTTCTTTAATTGATGATGATTTATTTTTTATTTGTTGGATTGGAGAAATAGGGGGTGGACTTGTAGTATTTGTTGGATTGGAGAAATAGGGGGTGGACTTGTAGTCCCAACAAAATTCACAAGGGTAATGTTTTTTTTGTGCATGTGCAAATACTCCTATTTGATTACAAAAATTCAAAATCTTTTTTTGAATCTAGCTTATATATTTAATGAAAATGTTGGCATAATAGTACACATTTATATAAGTTGTAGGATGTATTCAAAACCTCTTCTCTATCCTTCCCTTGCTCATCTTAATTATGTTGATATCATTGTTAGGATTTTGGAGCCTCTACCAAGTTATAATTTATTTTTATTTTACTGTTTTTTTTATTTTTCGTTGATTTGGTAACGTAGTTGGCTGAAGTTGTTGCTGTTAAGATCACTGATGGACATGAAGTTCCTTTCCATCCCGGAAGAGAGATAAGTTGCATGTTTTTAACCGCTTTTGTTGTTTTTTCAATAATTGTTTTATGTTTTTTGTCTTTTATTAAGTATATTTGCTTTTGATTTGACTTCATAGTTTATACACTTGTTTTTGTTACAAGTTATTTAGGTTTTGGTTTTGCCTTTTTTTGTTTAACATGATTTGTTTGATATCGAGGAATTGGTTAGAAAACCAATTAGTAAAATTACTAAATTATAATATAATATAATGATATTGTTTATGTTGATTTTTAACTGTTTTGTTATTATGTGTATATATTTGGCTAAGTTATTCTAGCTGTATCTGATGACAAAATGTGAGCATGACCAAAATTTCATTAAATATGGATATTATATTCCCTTTACACATGATATTTAGTATTAGAAATTTTGAGTAAGTAATTTACAAAATGCATCACTGATGTCACAATTCTTTGTTAGTTTGGGTGTCAACACCTCTTCTATATCCAATACAAGAAAATTTCATGTTAGCCACACTTAAAGAGCCACACTAAATAGTCTGTGTCAAAATTAATGCACAACCCCATACACTTGCCACTCTATTTGGGCCATGGCAAACAGAAAGCACCAAAAAAGCCCATCATTTTTTATTTTTCTTTCTCAAAACCCGTTTCTTCATTTTTCCCCCTCCTTCTCCCTCTTTTCTTCAATTTTCTTTATCCTTCTCCTTGGTGGAAAATCGGCCAAATCACTCAAATCTTCCAAAAATTTCGCTTTAATTGTTGAAATTCAACTTCAATCTTTCAAATATGCTTCATTCGTTGAAATCCCTCCAAGTCCAGCTTCGTTCGTTCAAATCGCCCCAAATCCAGCTTCATTCGCTCAAATCCAGCTTCATTCGCTCAAATCCAGCTTCAATCTTCAATATCTCAATTCAAATTCAATCTTCCATCGCTCAAATCCCGTTTTTGTATATTTTGGATAAAAATCCTTCAATCATCATTTCAAGCCTTGTTATTTGCAGAATTCCTTTTATGTCATAGTCTTGCTTAGTATTTCACTTTATTAGAATACCTTGTTAACTTGTTCAACAGTTGTATTTTCAATCTTATAACTTTAAGTGTGTATTTTTAATATAGACAAAAATTAATTCTTAACTTACCGAGATTAGGATTGTGAGAGTTTCATCAAGTTGTTTGAGCATTAATCCTCTTATTGATGACCATTTTCACCTTGTTTTCCTTTTAATGTCATGTTTGAGTATCCATTGTGGATATTTGAAACTGATGTGCTTTCCATACGGAAACTAGGAAGAAAAATGATTTGTTGTGTAGGATGACACAAAAAAAAATTTCACGTTTTGATATACAAAAGTCAATTTCCTGAACAAGTCAAGTTTTTTGACATTTCCCTTTTCAAATCATGTCTATAAAAGCCTTCAAGCTTGTTCATACTTTCAAAACAAACACAATTTGTTAGTAACATCTAACTTCAACATTTTTATATAGCAAATGGCATTCTCACTTCCCTCTTGTGTGGTCTGCTTATTTTGATTTAATGTTATGTTTTATCATTCATATTTAGGTGTTGAAGCTCGTTTTTCACCCATTACACCAATCTCTTATATTATTACCCAAAAGCTTTTGGACTCCATTTTCCTACATAAAGATGATACTGCATGCCCTGCCAAAAATTTATATACCTATGAGTCTTTGATTCAAGCATCAAAATGTTTCCCTAGGTTTGGTAGTGTTGGTAGTTTAAGTATAAGGCTCAAATATCTCATGAAACAATAGGTGGGTGGGCTACTGCACCTGATGGACCTTATGCTTCAAAGAATAAGTTAGTCCTCAGAGTGATTACTATGATTCTACCAACAAAGAGTGGCCTTGTTACCCTTGAAAAACTTACAAAGGCAGAGGGCCAATTCAACTTTCTTGGTAATATACATATAGTCTTTATATATTATTATGGTTGGAGAAGTTGTTAGTGTTCCTTTGAAGTATTAAATATATGCTACATTAGCTATTATTAAAAAAAATGGATAAATTTCATCATTTTATGTAGTTTCTTGATTGAGGTGTCTTTGGTCTTCAAGGTTTCTTGCATTGCCTTATGCCACTATGGATATCGTAGTGCACTTTTTACTAACATGGGGAACTCTTCATCGCCAATATGGGTTACTTCAATAATTATTTTTCTACTTGGTTGTTGTTACTTGTTAAAGAGTAATTTGCATCCCTTTTTTCATGCTCTTGGTATTGATCAATTTTATAAGTGATATGTAACACCTTCTCCAAGTGATCCTACAGTGAAGAAAGTTGCTGATAAACTAGGAAGTTTTGTGGCGAAAAATGGAAGGCATGAGGAAGTTTCTTGCCAAAAAATCATGGGGATAATATACCTTTCAAGTAAGTTTAGAGTTAATTCATACCATTACTTTATTGTGTAATTTATGGGGATCATTTGCTTATTGTTCTGAGTTTCGAGCTTATGTAAATCTATTGTGTTTCTTAAATACAATTTTTATTTGATGAAAAATGTGCTGATTACAAATATAAATAATTATATATTCTCATTATTGTTTAACATTCCTGTTTGCTTACCTGTTTATTTTCTACCTATAGCACTTGGAGCAGTATTTTCAACTACAGATTCGATGTGCATATTACAGGTACTGAGTGTTGAGAAAGATAGGGGGATTTTGCCTTAAAATAGGTAGACGATAGTGTCTTAGTTTCATTCTTATGTTGCAGGTGCTTGATCAGAAGAAATGCGTAGCCTATGCAGTCTAGTCTTTGGTGAAGGTGTTGTCAATGATGCCACATCTATGGTTCTTTTTAAAGCAATCAGAAACTGGATCTCTCACACTTCACTCCAGCCAACATTTAGCAATTCATCGACAACTTTTTATACTTATTCTTGACAAGCTATAGGTGAAGGTGCATATGCTATAGGTGTGAGGGCATGGATGGGTGATGATAAAGGTTTAGGTGTGACTTGTTTAAGTATAGACTTAGAAAGTTGAGGTTAAGGTTTGTTTGACAATCTCATTTTTTATTAAGTGCTAAAACTTTGTGTGTATATATTGTTTGTAGAGTATCATGATTCATAGAATAGAGTCATCAACTTTTATCGTCTTTTTCAGGTTATAGCAATGATTTTATTTGGTAAAATTGGGAATATACTAAGACATGTAGTAGCAAACCAAAAGATTAGTCCAGAAACCCGTTCATCCCAATCTATTTTTCAGGCTATATGCTATCATCTACTCCTAGTTCAAAGCTCTTTGTAGGAGGTGTGTCTGAACTACCTTTTATAAGTTGCATCCATAATGTTCTTTAATTGTTTTTTAGTTAGTTAGTAATCATAATTTGTATATATACAACTATCTATTGTCTGTCACAGGAATTTCATTTTATATTGATGAGCAAAGTTTCAAGGAAGCCTTTTTAAAGTATGGTGAAGTTGTTGATGATAAATAGTTATAGTCTGTTTTCTTTCATTTTTATCTTGTTAGTAGTGGGGTGTTACATGGGGAACCAATGGAACTCTGTTAAACTCAGTTTCAGTAACAATTTCTCTTTAATATATGCTCTTTGTAACAAGGATAATTATGGATCGTGATTTTGGTAGATCCATAGGATTCAACTTTATCACTTACGCAGCTCAACTGAGGAAGCATCAAGTGCCATCTAGGCTTTGGATGGACAGGTAAAACATAATATTATTATTTTGTGAATAGAAATGGTTTTGGTGACTATTGCCAGTGTTTTTTGCTTTATTTGTTGAGTTTGAAAAATTAAGATTAATCCTCAGTTTTTGTCCCTCTTAACCTTTTTCTCTGGTGAATTATCTATAACTTATATGTGATGTATGCAGATGAAGGTGCATATGATGCTTGGTATAAATCCCATTTCATCCTCTGTTCTTGACAAAAGTTGTAAATTTTGTTCTATTCCATGTCCAACAATATATGTGTTCCATTCTTACTTATTAATAGGATTTAGACTTATGTTAAAAGCTTTTTGATGTTTTAGACTTATGTTAAAAGCTGCAATTTTGGTTCATGTTCCTATTTGACTTGATAGCTATTACTTAAATTTATATTTGACTTATGTTGAAAGATGCAGTTACAACTTCCCTATCTAACAATTATATTAGATATGTATACATTCTTCCTTAAACTATTGTTAGTTGTAAGCTTGTAGCCAATATCAATCGAATTGTTCAATTTCTTAGTATTACCTTTTACTATAACCTTCAACTAATATCGACATTTTTACTTATTAATAGGACAAAATATCAAAGTTGATTGCTTTTCTTAATAGTCTAACATTTTATTACTATTATTATAAGCTAACAAATATTTCATTTAATTTACAAATTTACCATTATTTATTGAATATATAAATTGTTCATCACTACAGGAAGGTGTATGAAAATTGTATTTGAAAAATTTGCCACAGGTAAAGTGTAGCCAAATCAGTTTGCCACGGAAAGTTTTTGAATAACTTGCCATGGGCAAACTGTGGCTAAAAGAATTTAATCAACCAATTAGCTACGGGCAAAACCATAGCAAAAGAAAATAAACTATGCTAAACTAAATGTTACCACATTTGAAGAAACCGTACCTATAGTATAAATTGACCGTGGCAAATATTTAGCAACGCCCTCAATTGCAATAGCAGGAGAAACCATGGCAACAGAACTTTGCTAAGGTTTTGTAGTGCACTAGCCACGGTTTTAACCGTGTCAAACATGATTTTTTTTTTGTAGTGATCCTATCCTTCCCTGATTATGTCCACACCATAGACTTGAAGTATGGACTACAAGAAAAAACTAGTCTCTATTGTCTGGTTCACAATAATTATTGTAGTTTATTTAACCGATGATAGTCAAATTGTAAAATATATTAGGAACATAAAATTCGATAATATAGACACTAAACAACTATCGCTTGAGTGAGCGTTGTTGAAATTAGATATTTAACAACACTCGCTGAAGTGAGCATTGTTGATAATAGATATTTGACAACGCTAACTAGAAGGAGCATGTTGAAAGTAGACATTGAACAATGCTTGTTTGAGTGAGCATTATTGAAAGTAGACATTTAACAGTACTCGTTTGAGGGAGCAATGTTGAATATCCACTTTCTACCGCGTTTGCTTCAGTGAGCATTGTAGAAAGTTGACTTTCAATAGCTTTCACTCAAGCGAGCATTACATAAAATAGACATTCAACTGTGCTCACTTGAGGGAGCGCAATTGTGATAGAACTAGACATGATGTAAAAGAGTTCTAAACCATACGAACACAAAAAGTGGAAGCAAAAAGGATTTTGAGGTTCTTTTATGCTCTTGCTCTCACCCTTATATGGTGTTGGTTTTCTAAATGTATGAGTAACCTTAGGGACCCCAAAATGTTTGAATTAATAGTGCCACATAACCATCAATGGATAATATTACAATTAATGGTAATTGATTGATTCCGACAATTAAATGTACATTATATTTGGTATGAATCGTTTGCTTAATGGACTATATTAATGGAGATTATTGTCATTGATATCATAATTAATATGTAAATAACGGAGATTATTTCCATTGATATCATAATTAATGTGGAAATATTCTTACATTCTCCCACTTGGTCCATATAACGAAGCATTCAACATAAAAGAAACTAAATGTATGAATCATGGCTATAAGTTCTCTATGAGCGAGTACTATCTTCTATGTATTACAATATATTAAGTCTTTACTAATAGTCTTTATTCTTTAGTGACTAAACCATATGTTTATTCCGAGTCAACACAAATGATATTTCTCAATAAATTAAAATTAAAGTGCACAACTATATGAGAAAATATCTAACTAAATTAGAGTTGATGGAAAAATAATTTAATCATAAAACAAATTATTACATCACAAAACTAAGTCTCATGTTTGCTACATGATCCTTGAATTTCTTTGGTGGCATGCCTTTAGTCAAAGGATCGACAATCATCAAATCAGTGCTGATGTGTTGGGTGGCCACTTTATCATCCTTAACACATTCTCTTATGGCTAGATACTTAATGTCGATATGCTTACTTTGATTTCCACTTTTATTATTCTTAGCCATGAAAATAGTTGTTGAATTATCACAGTACAACTTTAGTGGTCTAGAAATAGAGTCAACAACTCTAAGCCCATATATGAAACTCTTCAACCAAACACCATGAGATGTAACTTCAAAACACAATATAAACTTAGCCTCCATTGTAGCAATCAATACCTGCTTGAAGCTTCTCTAAGACACGACTCCACCAGCTAGCATAAAAACATATCCTGAAGTGGATTTTCTGGAATCCATACAGCCAGCGAAGTTAGCTTCAGAGTGGCCAACCACCTCCAATTCATTGGTCCGTCTGAACATAAACATGTAATTATTTGTTCCTTGAAGGTATCTCATAACCTTATTTTCAACTTTCCAATGGTCAAGACCTGGGTTACTATGATATCTACCCAATACTCCAACAACATATGCAATGTCCGGTCTAGTAAAGATCTCAGCATACATTAGGCTTCCTACAACGGAAGCATATGGAATATCCTTCATGCGTTCTCATGCAAGGTCATTCTTTGGACATTGATCAAAACTGAATTTGTCACCCTTCATAGTAGGTCCTATACTCAGTGAACAATCTTTCATCCGAAATATCTCTAGAACTTTGTTGATATAGGTCTCTTGAGACAAACCCAAAATTCCTCGTGATCTTTCCCTATGGATCTCAATGCCAATGACATAAGATGCCTCACTCATATCTTTCATATCAAAGTTCTTTGAAAGGAATTGTTTCCCCTCATATAGCATTCCATTATCATTAGTTGCTAACAAAATATCATCCACATTTAAAACAAGGAAACATATCTTACTCCCACTAATCTTTTGTTATATACATTGATCCATGATGTTCTCTTAAAAACCGAATGAAGTGACAACATCATAGAACTTTAAATACCATTGGCGGGGGTCTTGTTTCAAATCGTAAATGGATTTATTGAATTTCCAAACTAAATGCTCACAATCTCTAGAAGAGAATCCTTTAGCTTGTTTCATGTAAATTATCTCCTCTAGATCTTCGTTAAGGAAGGCCATTTTCATATCCATTTTAATGTAGCTCAAAATCAAAGTGAGCTAGTAATGCCATAATCGTACAAAGCGAATCTTTCTTTGATACAGGAGAAAATGTATATGTGTAATGATTCCTTCTCTTTGACTAAACTCTTTGGCTAAAAGTCTTGCTTTATGTCTCTCAATGTTACCTTGTGAGTCTTATATCCAATGGCTTTTACACCACCCGACAACTCGACGTGATCCTAGACTTTATTAGTTGTCATAGAGTTCATCTCCTCATTCATGGCCTTGTGTCATAAGTTAGATTCTTTAGAAGCTAGAGCTTGTGAAAACGTTTCAGGATCATTCTCAGCTCCAATGTTGCATTCCATTTCTTGCAAGTGCACTTCATAAATACTAGGAATTGTTGGTCTCCTCACTCTAGGAGATCTTCTTAATGTTGCATCATTTTCTTGAGGAATTTGTTGTCCAACCAATTACTCAATTGGTTGTTCAAAATTATCATGACTAACAACTTGATCTAAAGGATCAATATCATTTATTTGTGGAACTTCAATAATTGGTTGTCTTAGATACATTTGAATTTGAGGTGTTTGCATGATAATCAGTCTATCACTTGAACTAAAAGGTTGAGCTTCATTGTGATCCAATATAGAGACTGAGTCATGCAGCTAGTCACTTCCACTAATCAAGTCATCCTCAAGAAATTTTGCAGTTCTTGATTCCACAATCCTAGTATTGTGAGACGGACAATAGAACCTATAATCCTTGGACTTTTCGGCGTATCCAATAATAAAATACCCACTAATAGACCTAGGATACAATTTATTTTCTTATGGATTATAGACTCTAACCTCAGACGGGTATCCCCAAATGCGTATATGTCGCAAAATGGGTTTCCAACCTTTGAATAACTCAAAAGGCGTCTTTAAAACAGCCTTGGTTGGAACTCAGTTCAATATATACACTTCCGTCTTTAGTGCTTCAGTCCACAAGAATTGAAAACGTTTTATGTTACTCCTCATACTTCTCAACATGTCCATTAAAGTTCGGTTTCTTCTTTCTGATACACCATTCTGGTCCAGAATACCAGGCATAATGTATTGGACAAAAATCCCATGTTGTTGGAGAAACTTCCTAATGGGCCAGGCACTTGTCCATTCTCAATATATCTTCTATAATACTCACCACCTCTATCTGATCTCACTATTTTAATTTGTTTTCCACATTGTTTCTCTACTCTAGACTTAAAACTTTAAAGGCTTCTAAAGCTTCATCTTTAGAACGAAGTAAATAGAGATACATAAATCGTGACAAATCATTTGTGAAGGTGATAAAATATTTTGGCTTACTTGCATCCATATCAGGAAAACAAATATCTGTATGTATGATTTCCAATAAATCATTACTCCTCTTTGCACCCTTTTTAGACTTATTGGTTTGCTTTCTCTTAATGCAATCCACAAAAGTCTCAAAATCAGAAAAGCCAAGAGCATTAAGTACTCCTTCGTTGACTAACCTTTTTATTCTCAAAATGAAGATATGTACCAATCTTCGGTGCCATAATAAAGAGGAATTTTCATTTATAATACAACGTTTTGACCCAACAGTAATAACATTCATGGAGTTATAAGCAACGTTATTTTGTAATGTAATTGAATAAGGACCATTAGACAATATACCATGACCATTAACTTCAGATTTATTAAATAATTCAAAACCATTATCCGAAAAGTAAAATCCATAACCATAGGACACAAGTCTTGAAACTGAAATTAAATTCCTCGAAAAACTAGGAACGTAAAATGTCTTTTCCGCATGCAAAATAAAGCTATTTCTTAACACCAAATTGCATGAACCAATAGCCTCCATGGGTGAGCTCATCCTCCCTCCTGAATAGATGAAATGCTCATTTTCCACTGGCTTCCGAAGGTTTTGTATACCCTGTAAGGTATTTGAGACATGGATTGTAGAACCAGAGTCAACCCACCAAGTATTATGACCAACATTTGTTAAATTAGATTCATAACATACAAACGAAAGTTGTATACCTTTCCTGTCAAGCCAATTTTTGAATGTGGAGCATTCTTTCTTCACATGTCCTTTCTTTTTGCAAAAGAAACACTTCAACTATTTCTTAATGTCTAATTTTGATAGAGATCTTCACTTTGAATTTGGCACGATCTTTCTTCTTCCTTCAAGAGAAGGTTATGTTTATTAATTGATCATTTATCCTTATGTGTTGTTATAAGAAATCTTAAAAGGGTCATAGTGTTGGGGCAGAGTGCACAAAATGAAGTGAACTAGAAAGGTTTCCGGCATATCAACTTCTAAGGCCTTCAATTGAGTCGCCATATCCCTAATGCTCATGATATGATCACACACATCTCCCATAATGATAAGCATCATGGATGAGAATTCCATGATTAGGGTACTTGCCAAAGCCTTGTCTAAAGTGACAAATTTTCCGTCTATTGCTTTCATTAAGAGACGAACATTATCATACTTCTCAATAGAACCCCTAATCCTAGTAGATACTTTGGTCTTTATGAACATAACGTAGAGGCGATTAGATCGCTCCCAGTTTTCATAGAGGTCAACCTGATCTAGGGTACTGACCTTGGTGATTGCAGGTGGTTCCAACTTTCTTCTGACATAATCATAATTCATCCATCCCATATGAAGGAGAACTTTTTTCTTCCAGACCTTAAAATTGTCACCCCTGAGTTCAACAAAAACAACTTTCACATCAGAGAAACTAACAGGTTGACTAACTGTGAATTAAAAAAATATGAACATCATGTTTATAAATTTGTTTTGAAGAAAATAACTATATCATGTTTTACCAATGTAAATCATGTTTCCAATGAATATAGAGACATAAAACTTGCATATGGGCTAAATTTCTAATTCCATTATATTCATGCAATGATGATAAAACTATCAAATTCAAAATAACTATATCATATTTTAGCTATGTAAATCATATTTCTAGTGAATATAGAGACATACAACTTACCCTTGGACTAAAGTTCTAATTCCATTATATTCACCTATTGATGATAAAACTATCAAAGTATGTTTCATTTCCTATTACCTGTGGGTTGATTAGGAAATATAAGTTGATATTTTATCCTAATTAAATATACAAAGATAATAAAATATCTTGTGGAATGAATTTTATTAGACTATGTATAATCAATCACAATAATATTTTATGTGACTAACACAATATTTTTTTTCCCTAATAATTAATGATGTTGTGGCTACTTTAACACAAAACATAGCATCATATTGTGACTAGCACATGAAAAAACATTCATACACTATGTGCAAAACTACAATAATAATGATATACAAAAGCCAAATAAATCATTATCAACTATCCAACATATAACAAATCAATTAAAAATATTCATATACTAATATAACTTAAATTAGTTATTTCGTTTTTTGGTCAACAATCCACAATCATATATTTTAGGAGATACACCAAAAGACAATATTTTTGCCTTATAGATTCTTTTCTTATCGCAATAGAAATTAAGAGACTTGAGATAAGTTTAGGGTTGTAGACAAAAAGAATACTAACATTTTGGTGTAACACATGAAAAAATGTTGTCCTGCAACGAAGAATCAACATAAATTTATAAACAAAGTAAAACAAAGTGATAAAATTTATAAACAAGGTAGAGGTAAATCAGTTAGTAGCTCTGATATCAAATGATAGAACTAGACATAATCTGAAAGATTCTAAACCATACAAACACGAAAAGCGGAAGTAAATAGGATTGTGTTACCTCCTGCCATTGTTGCATTTTTTAGCAAGCTTCGGATTCCTACTTCGGAGAGTGATTTCAAGGTTCTTCTAAGATCTAAGCTCTTGCTTTCATCCTTAGATGATGTTGGTTTTCTGAATGTGTGAGTAAGCTTACGGACCCCAAAACGTTTGAATTAATAGCCACATAACCATTAATGAGCAATATTACAATTTATGATAATTGATTGATTCCGAGAATTAAATGTATGTTATATTTGGTATGAAACTGTTTGTTTAATGAAATATATTAATGGAGATTATTTCCATTGCTATCATAATTAATATGTAAAAAATGAAAGTTATTTCCATTGATATCATAGTTAACAATATGAACATTGTAGAAAGTGGACATTCAATTTAACAATGTTGACTTAAGTGAGTGTTGTTAATAAATATATATTTTCTATCATGCATTTGAAGTAATGTTGAATCTAACCCTACATTCTACTTCACATACATAGACAACATCTGAAAATGGTGTTGAATAACAATTATAAACGCTATTATTTTATAATTATGGCCTAAAATCTATTCATAAGAATGAACCTTTTGACTAAAGCATATAATGAATGATTCACTTTCTAATGTAGTTTTGGTAGAAGAGAACTTTTCAGCTCATTTACCTTTTTTTTTGTCAAAAACCAAAAAACATATAAAGATTTACGTGATGGATACGAGTTAATACTTTAATAGTAGCATGTGAATTGAATAAGAGGATCGCTAGAGGGAGTGAATAATTATTTCGTAAAATGTTGAGTTGCAAAACTTAAGGGCCCTTTTTGAATTGTTACCGAAGCAAACCTTTTGACTAAAGCATATAATGAATGATTCACTTTCTAATGTAGTTTCGGCAGAAGAGAATTTTCAGCTCATTTACCATTTTTTTGTCAAAAACCAAAAAACATATAAAGATTTACGTCATGGATACGAGTTAATACTTTAATAGTAGCATGTCAATTGAATAAGAGGATGGCTAGAGGGAGTGAATAATTATTTGGTAAAATGTTGAGTTGCAAAACTTAAGGGCCCTTTTTGATTGGTTACCGAAGCAATCCTTACTAATTAAATTAAACGGCGTGTTAATTAGTACTCATAACGGGTGTGTATGATTTTAAGGGTGTCAAATGAATAAATTTGAATTTAGATGTTAATGGATAAAAAGTCATTCATCAATTTATATAAATCCATTTAAACTATATTTTTAGTTATTCAATCCATCCATAGCCAAATTTAATGGGTGGATTCTAATCAATCCAATACATCTATGAATTCATTTACATGGCTTTGGATGAATGAATATCCAATCCATTTCATTTCATTTCATTTCATTTTTTATTGGAACTAAAATCCAGTGTTATTAAAACCGTACCTATTATCAAACCGGTCAGGGTACTGGTACAGTGGTATAGTGGTTCAACCGGAGGTTCAGTAATTAAACCGCATGCCGGTTAAACCGAACATACATGCTTATATTTATATATATATAAATCTTTAAAAAAAATTTAAAATAGGTAGATACTCAAATTTATAATCCATATTCAAAATCTACTCAAAATTCACATAAACAAATAATTTAAGTCTTTAACAAATTCAAAGTCTAAATTACAAAACATATATCAATCCAAAAGTATCACTTAACAATTGCAAAATATAAATAAATGACACAAGTTCACAACTCACTCTACAAAACATATAAATTTGGAGTTTTAACATTTAATACCAATGAGTCAAACTTGTCTGATATCGAGATTATATTTTTGCACCAAATCTTATCTTCAGACAATACTCCAAGATTACACAAATGTCACTGAGATTACATACGAAAGTTAGGAACCAAAATGTGCAATCTAAGTATACCTTGGAAGCATGTGCCTTGAAGTATTGAAAAAGGGTTGGAAAGATGGATCACCTTGTAATGAGTTTTAGAAAATTTGAAGATTTTTTAAAAAAAAAAATATGTGTATAATCGGCTGGTTTAGTCAAATATTGGCCGGTTCACTGGTTTTGACTGGTTTTTGATCGGTTTTTTACTGGTTTTGATATTTGGTCGTTTCAACATCTATACCGTACCGGTTAGGGGTCTGGTTCGACAGTTTTCCGGTTGAACCGGCCGGTACGATACGGTTTTTAAATCATTGCTAAAATCATTATTGAAGAAAGTAATTATTTTAAAAACTACTCAATAAAATATATTTTAAAAAACACTTTTAAAAACCACTTTTAAAAATCCTTTTTAAGAAAAAGTGATTTTTTGAACTTAAAAAAACTATTTTTTGCAATATTCTACAAGGATACGACATTTAAGGTTGTACGTGTAAAAAATTTAACAAATAATTGTAGACTGTAATATATATGTACTACCAATATAAAGATTTATACATAATCACTACATTGTTCATCATTCATTTGGATTACTTTTTTTGAAGAGTTATTGATGATTAAATATAAATGGTGGACAATGCAATATTAGTGTATAAAACTCATACACTATAAGTGCATACATTTTTTTCTCATACTTATATATGTTATATACTTAAGACTAAAATTTTAATATTAACTACAACAACATATCCTATAATTGATACCGATTTAATAAAATATTAAAAGTGAGAGTGAGAATCATGGACGAATTTACTTGAATTTAATTTTCTTGAATATTAAATGAAATTGAAAAGCAAAGAACATCAATTTTTATTCTTTGTTTGTTGGATATCCATCCAAATGTATATATCAATGGATATTCATTGGGCATAATGCATGAATTTAAATCCATCCATTACCAAATTTATGTATTGGATTCCATCCAGTTAAATCCATTAGCTCTAATGGATAGATTTGGATAGATTTATCTTTTTTGGATTTAGATGGATTGTGGATAATTTTGTTACCTCTATATGATTCTAAGGTGGGATTTTCTTCAATTTTGAGAAATATTTTGCAAGAATAGAAGGTTTTTATTACGAATTCATTTTTTATGTTGGAACTAAGGGTTAAGAGTAGAGTAGAGATTGAAGGATGAGGTATGAAATGACTTCCAATAAAGGGTTTTGGAGGAAGGTTTTGGGAGTAAAATGAAATTCTAATGATAAGTGGGATAAGATGACCATAGGAGTTACGAAGATGTAGATGGTGACAATAGATGAATCTATGTCCATGTAATCCAATTGGTTTGACAAACGTCGAAGCTCTTCTTGGACTTGATGATTCGTAGTATCAAGAGCATCCGTCCTGGTAGTAATGTAGCCTCAAAGTGAAAACAACTCGTCCATATTCATCTGATTGAAAGGACTGGAGTCAGAGGAGGAAGATTCATCACATAATGAGGGTCAAGTAGGAGGGTCACTAGAAGAATTTTTTGTATTAGCAGCCTATTGATCACCATGATGCTTATAAATCATATCAGTGGTATCTCGAAAGAATCTCTTCTTGTGGATCACATCCACATCAAATTTTTTATCACGAGCATCGAGTGGGATCTTAGACTCACCAACAAAGGATACGCCAGAATACTCAAGTATAACAGTTATGAGAATAACATAAGGTAAGGGTCCAAAATCACCTCTAAAGGCCCACATTTGTTTCATTATCATTTATGTCCAATTAATAGGCACATTATGTTTAATAGCATATATCAATCATAGATCCATATCATTTAATTGCGAATGATTTGAAATCTTTGGAACCACAATGTAACTCAAAAAGTAATGAAGCAAACGGTCCTCTAGGTTTAAATTTCCAACAAGTAAAATGTTTCAGTTTCTAACAGAATCTCCCACAGACCTTTGCTTATACAGTTCAATTTCCCTTTTTGAATATCTATACATAGATTATTAGAAATCCATTTTATTATAACCTTCTAAGCCACATTGAATGCCTGATTCTACTATCGTCCCTATGTATGGCATATTACCACAAATAGAACTTAATGTTCTGAAGTCTATGGCAATGTCTTTTCCTTTTACAAAACATTAGACTTTTATTCTTCTTGAAGGTTAAATTGCAGTAAAATACCCTTACAAGTTCAGGGTAATAGACACAATGCATTTCACAAAAATCAAAGAGTCTTTGTTGCTTATACGGGGTAGGGAAAATAAAATCATTATTCTCAAAAGAACTTCATATACCATACTTAGGAGTAAAAATGGGTCTTTGTATGAAGTGCTCCTTGAAGACTTTGCATTGTTCCTTGTTAACAAGAAGTCGCACCAAATCCAATATGTTGATCTCATCAGAGGTAGGTTGCCTTCCTTGAGTGACATTGGTCCGTTGTTTCTTGGTTCTGGAGGACGAAACCATGAAATCGAGTTTTTGAAAAACTAGGTTTTGGAGGTTCAGAGATTATGCATTAGAATTGAAAATGTAGTATGAATCAACTCAAAAACCACTCAAAATGGTTGATAATAGTGGTTTTTTGAAGTTAGAGGGTTACCACGGTTGAGAAAGTGAAAATGGATAAGATAAAGTTTGAAAAATCTGAGATTTTGCCTTTAATAGCACAGACTGTAATCGGTTACCACATTTGAGCAAACGAATGCTCATTCTTATTGTTTAGGCAATTAATCAATTATTTAATAGTGTAATTGATTACACTGTCCAATTTTTGAATAATTAGGCTATCTGATGCCTTGTAATCGATTATCCTATTGTAATAACATATTACACACCCCAAAATAGTTAAAAAAAATAAGCAATTTAAAGCACATAGAAGCACAAGTAGGCATGAGATATATATAATGAAGGACATAAAATATATATAAACATGTTTAGGACAAATATGCTTCATCAAGAATGCCTAATTCTCGTCTAAATTTTTAAAATGGTTCTTTAGCTAAAGGTTTAGTAAAGATATCCGCTAATTGGTCATGTGTATCAAAAAATTCCAAGACAACATCTTTCTTTTGGACATGATCCCTAAGGAAGTGATGCCTTATATCAATATATCGGATACATAAATGCATAATCAAAATCTTTGTAAAGTTTATAGCACTAGTGTTATCAGATCTTATGGGAATGCATCCCAAGTCTAATCCATAATCTCACAATTTTTACATAAGCTACAACACTTGGGACAACAACTTCCTTTTGCTATATATTATGTCTCATCATTACTTGGAGCAACACAAACTTGCTTTTTACAAGACCTTGAGACTAGAGCATTTCCAAGAATGTGACGACTACCACTTGTACTTTTCCTCTCAGTTTTGCATCCAGCAAAATCTGAATCTGAATATCCCACCAAGTCACTTAGACTTCATTTCGGATACCATAGTCCTACATCAAGTGTGCATTTAAGATATTTTAATATCCTTTTCACTACAGTAAGATGTGACTCTTTTGGGTTTTGGTTGATAACATGCATAAAGACAGACACTAAATATGATATCAAGTATATTTGTAGTAAGATAAAGAATGAAACCAGTCATACCCTGATACTTAAAGATGTCAATGCATTTACCAATCTCATCAGCATCTATGTACATTCCAAAACGTAGAGGAGTGGCGATAGGTTTGCAGTTTCCCATGTCAAAGCGTTTCAAAAGATCCCTGCAATATTTAGACTGGTAAACGAAGATGGCATCCTTGAGTTGTTTGATTTGTGGTCTAAGAAAGTAGTTTAACTTTCTCATCATGGAGATCTCAAACTCCCCTTGCATCATTTTACCAAACTCACTACCTAAAAGATCATTAATATAACAAAAAATGATATCATCAACATAAATTTGAGCAAGTGAAGTATGAAGATCTATTTTGTTAATGAATAATATAGTTTCGATCTTTCCTTTAGTAAAGCCTTTATCAAGTAAACAGCTTGTTTGACGGTCATACCATGCACATAGGTCTTGCTCTAAGCCATAAAGAGCTTATTTTAAGCCATATAGAGCTTTCTTAAGATTATAGACATGAGAAGGATGCTTTTAGTCTTCAAATCCAAGAGGTTGTTCGATATACATCTCTTCTTGAATATAACCATTTAGAAATGCACTCTTTACGTCAATTTGATATAGCTAAAAATCCAAAGAATATGCATATGCAAGCAATAACCTAATAGGTTCAAGTCTAGTAACTAGAGTAAAGGTTTCATCAAAGTCGATCCCTTCTTCCTGCTTGTATCCTTGTGCTACAAGTCTTGCTTTATTTCTTATAATAATACCATTTTCATCTTATTTATTTTGAAATACCCAACACTTTATTCGTCTTCATATAGTTAATGATTTGTCTTGACAGGAAATGACAATCCAGATCAGAATCAGAATTTTTGTCATCTCTTTACTCTTGTTCGTGTGATGTTGTGGCTTTGAGAGAGATTCCATTTTTCTTTCTATTTTTTTTCCTCAAGCATGGTTAAGCGTCCCAACTCCATTTCATGCTCTTGGAGTTTGTCGAAATGAGTTTCTAGAGGCATTGAATCAAGATCTTTCGATTCCATAATTGCTATGACCTTGGGCTACTAGTTCATGTCAAGACAACGTAGCACTTTGTTTGTTAGTCCACCTTTAGCAAAACTCTTATCTAAAGCAACCAAATCATTAACTTTATGAGTTAATGTTTTCTACATATCACTTATGAATTCATTTTGAAACATTCGAAATAACTCATATTCGTGTAATAATGCATTTAGTCTCGCGCGCTTAACTTCGCTCGTGCCTTCGTGGGTTACTTGTAAAGTGTCCCACATCTCTCTCGCTCTAAGGCACTGTGAGACCCTAAAGAACTCATCATATGATAAAGCAGAAGTTATGATAATCTTCATTAGTCCATAAGCCTTTAGGTTTTTCTTTAGGCTCACCATCCACCAAATGTAGTGGAGTAAAAGAACCACTGAAAACGGATTCCCAAATATACGTGTAGATTCCCTCAATAAAGATTCTCATACACACTTTCTAGTATGCGTACCGCTCGCCACTGAATATCGGAGGGCGGTTGATGTATGTGCCATCCCCGCGGAAAGGGTTAGTGGAACCCATAGTGAATATCCATAAGATCAACGAATAAAGCGGTCAAGCTAGCACTTTCGTACTAGCTCTGATACCACTTGTTGGGTACCAACAAGATACATCATACTTAGAGGGGAGTGAATAGGTGTAGAGGATCACTAGTCCCGCTTTTTCGACAAATGCGCAAAACAAAAAGTTATTATTGTTGATCGATTATTAATCTTGTAAATCGATTATTCAAACCTCGAGTTAGTCAGTTATTAACAACTTTATTCGATTATAATGTATCAGGTTATTCTTGAAAACCAGATTTCTTACAAAGCAAATAATGGTGATTAACAATATTTATTGCCCTAAATTGATTCTTGATTTTAACACAGATTGATAATAGTAAGCACAAACCACAGAAATCTAACAATTAAGAAATCAGTAAAGACTGAAATGTAAAAAAGAGATTGGGAAAGAAGAATGCTCAAGGATTTTTATTCTGGTTCATTTGCGAGTCGACTTGAAAACTACATTGAGGCCTCCCTTTCTATTCTTGGGAGATTTTTCTTCACTATTGGAAAGCAATCGTTTGATACAATCACACTTCCGATACACCTGGCAAGAGCTTCTTTCTTGAATACGATGAGCCTACTTGCTCGGTTTGACCTCATACTCGCCTACTCAGATACCACACCTTTCGCGATTCTGGCCCTAGCCAAAGTTTCTCTCTATCCAAGACTTCTTGTCCTCGTGAAGACACAGTTTCTCTGTTCACGATGATACTAACACATGAAGAGAACCAATCCTTGTTTTTCATAATGTTTGTCGACTTATCGATGCACACTTAATATTCGGATATAAACTCTGAACTCAGCTTTGAAAACCTCTACAGAAATCTCACAAGAACCTAAAACTAAATGTGACGTAATGAAGTGATTTTTCAATGATTGAAAACTAATGCACTCTAGAAGAAGCTTTTCTCTCTTTCTCTCTTTCTCTCTTAGAAAACAATGCAAGATTTCACTTTCATTCACACAAAGAATAATCAAGATGATATGAAATTTATGTACTAAGAATCTTGGTTTTCTTTCTCTCAATGAAAATTATGTATCTTAATGATTTGTTTTGCACATTGTTGAAAATACAGCTTTTATATGAAACTGATTTTACCTGTCATCAATCGATTATCCGCTATCTTAATTGATTAACGTGTTTATGCAAAACAATTTTTCTGTTAAGGCTTAATCGATTATCAATCTCTTTAATGGATTAATAAGCCAGAAGTCCTAGGAAGTTAGCCACTATAACTCCTTTTAATCAATGACACAAATCCTTAATCAATTAACAGATTTCCACAAGACATAGTCGATTATCAATAATTTTAATCGATTAATATTTATGAAAATGGTTTTTCATTAATGCATGGTAAACTCTCTATATGATGAATGAACATGCAATTCATGATTTCGAAATAGATAAAACTTTTATGCACAAAAACCATGTATGCTTAATGCTTATGCATGATTCTACATATCATATATGCTTAGATGTAATGCCTCAATCTATACGAATTTCATTTTAAACTCTTCTGAGACTTCCACCTAAGGTTTACCTAACCTAGACTCAAAACTAGGCAATCATCTTAGGACTTCTAGAATATTAAAATAATCCTAAGTCTACGATGTTGACCTCAAGTCTTTGGCATGTTTCTTGTTGTGATGTCCATATCTTCAAGCTTAGATTTAACTCCTTGTCTTCATCAAAACTATGTAGGTCTATCATAAAGGCAACCTTTGACTATTTTCCATTTCAAAACAGTCTAGATTAAATATTTTGATACATGAGTATGAGTTATTTTGCATGATTCCACACGAGTCTATTTTTTATTTGAAAAAGCGATTTACTCACATTATTAACCATCTCATTTCATTAGATAAATTATTTGCCAAACATGAACTAACGAATAAAGTGTTGAGATGTCTTGACAGGAAATGACAACCCAAGGTGACAGTCATCATGAAGTCAAAGGACTTGGAACAAATGACACTCACTCTATTATTTGGCAAACTTCAAGAACACCAGATATAGTTAAGACGTTTAACACTCAATGAGAAAATGGACGAGAACATCAAAGGAATCTCTTTCAAAGCAACAAAATCACATCCAAGAAGTCAAGAAGAGAAAATTGATGATGATAAGTCTGATTTCAATATAAGTGATGAAACCATGTTCCTCCTCATCAAAAAATTCAGAAAGTACTTAAGAAAGAAAGAAGGACTCAAAAAGTTTCATATGGAAGATGAAGAAGGTTCAATCAAAATGAGCAAGTATCCCAAAGACAAAGCAACTTGCCATAAGTATGTGAAGGTAGGTCACATGAGGTACACATGTCCTAATTCTCTCAAGGAGATTGAGCATGACAACAAGAAAGACTCTCGGGACACCATAGCTAAGAAGGCATACATCGTTTGGGATGCACCCGAGGAGGACACTACACCAACAAGCATCTCGAAAGATGAAGAGTCAAACAAGCTATGTCTAATGGCTCAAAAGTTGAATTCTTGCAAAGTGAGCAAGATGAGTCTAGTGAGGTAAACTCTTCTGATTCTAGTTCAAATTCTGATATTTTTCCTACATATGATATACATTATGATGCTTATGTTGAAATGCATGAAGAACTTAAAAAGATAGCTGAAAAGTATGTGAATAGAAAAAGGTTGATTTTAAAACATGAAAATAAAATTTGTGAATTGCAAACTTTTATTGATAAGCTTAAAATTGAAAATGAAACCTTAGATGTTAAATATGCTAACTATTCATGTGATTGTACTACTAAGTTAAATGCGATATCTACTTGTGAAAACTACACCCTCTTAGAAAAAGAAAATAGTATCTTAAAAGATAAAGTTGCTAAATTCACAACTAGTAGTCACAAATTAAACAACTTACTTGCTACATGTAAAAGTGTTGGGATTAGATCCGGCTTCGGAAATATGCATGCAAAGAATACAATTCACAAGAAACAAGTAGATGTTTTGAAAATGTCATATCTTAACTCCCTTAATTGCTTTTATTGTGGAATGCATGGTCATACTTTGAGTGCATGTAATATTAGAATGCATGATGTTCCAAATGGAAAATATATGTGGATCACTAAGGGTCAAGATCCCCAAGCAACTAACATCAAGGGACGCAAGATTATTTGGATACCCAAGACGTGCAAGTAAACATATTTTGTAGGTGTGCCTAAGGACATATGAACATCAAACTGCATATGGACAACAAGTGTTCTAGGCACATGGTAAGTGAGAAGATCAAGCTTCATTGACTTATCACTGAAGGAAAAGGACTATGACACTTATGAACAAAAATGTCAACTCAAATGCTTAAAGTTTGGAAGTATTGTGCTATAAATATAATAAGGTATTTTGTCTAAACTTAAGTACATTTTATGGAAAATCCCCCAAAATCACTTTTAGCCCAAATGCAATATGTTTCTCATTTACATGCTCTTAAATGCAAACATTTCATTGTTGAACAATTATAAGATCTTTTAACCATGTTTGATTCATAAGTAAATGTAGAAATACTGTCTAGGATATTCTAATCATGTTGAAGCACAACAAGTCATACTTCATATTAAAACAATTGACCAAAAATATTTTTGAAAAGCCTATACAAATTTAATATTTGAAAAGCCATCTCCAAAAGAGGAGAGGAAAGGTATGTTTAATGTTTTGTAGGTACTCGTGAGGATTCACATTTAAAGGATTAAAGTTATATTCAAGAAAAGAAAGACAAGAATCAAGAAATTGAAGAATGGTCAAAGAAGAATTCAAATATGGCAACCTTCTAATATTTTGATAAGGATGAGGTAAAGCATAAGAGGTAATTATATATTGAGGCATGTTCTGTTTTATATTGTCTTATCATATGTTATGCCTAAGTGTGTGAATGCATGCTAGATGACTAGACAATCCTAAACAATTGTACTTATCGTCAATAAATGCATGTATTCTTAATTGTATACCGTATTCTTGATTGTATATGATTTCATGTATTTTGGCTCTGTGTTAAGTATGTATTAACTATTTAGGATAGGTCCTTTCTATTAGAGTCTTCGAAAACCTCTAAACTAATTCAAATTGTGCCAAAATATGTCTTAGTGACTTATTTAATCCATTATTCTGTGTTCTAATCGATTATCTGGGCTTTTTCTTAGTAATATAATCTACTATTAGACATTATAATCGATTACCTGGGTTAAAATGTTTTCAATATGTAATCGATTAATTTAAAACATGATCGATTAATTGTGTTAAAAATTCAATCACGTTAATCAATTAACACAAAGGTTTGTTTCTTCATACCCTAGATCTCATGTATTATGTCTTCTTCACCCAAATTAATCATGAAATTCTTCCTCAAACTCAAATTTGAGCTACCCAATCTCTATTTCTTTCCTCCTCTTAAACATTAACCATCAATTTGGTTGAAATTGAGTGACCATGAATTACCCCTTTTTAAAACCTAAATCGATTTTCCCTATCCAATCGATTATACATTCCCATTTCTGCAAAAATGAACAACGAAAGTCCTAAGTGAGTAAAACATACCGGTGGAATGAATCATTCTCATCGTCATCTGGGACGTATGAGAAATTTGGATGCTAGAGGGTCTTCTTCAATACTGGGCAAAATCCATCCTTAGGTTTGGACCCATTCTATGCTCCTTCTCTTCAAGCAGAAAGGCTAGCGAGATTCATCATCCAGAAACCTACATATATATGTTATGCCAACATGGTATGGATGGTGGAGCAAGGATTTCAGTTTCTGCATGAATTGGAGGTACAAGGGTCTATATAGTTTCTGGAGCTAAATGACAACATATACTCATCTCTAGTTCGGGAATTTTAAATGAATTTTCAATATAAGGAAGGTGGTTATCAAAGCATGGTGCAAGGGAGTTTAATTTTGTTGAATGATGAATTGTTTATGGTAGTTGGAGGCTTGGATGGTGATGGTGGACCTCTTGGTGACTGTAATAATGTGAAATGGAGTGTGTACGACTCCATGGAAATGTATAAGTCATGCTTGTGAGACCACATTATTTCATCCAAGGTAAACTTACTAAAGTTGGTTCGTTAACTGTGGAGAATAGGCTGCTGCATTACTTGCTTACAATCTGGTTCAGCTAAACACTAATCACGTGCAACCAACGGTTAATGATTTGAAATTAATGTTTTCTATAATGGAAGGTATTCGGATAAGTTGGCCTGAAGAGATTTTGAACGTTATGTATGGCATTGCATCATCTTCCTCGATATTGCTAGCATATGGGATATTTATCTCTCGTTTCATCGATCACATTGGGATTCATACTTCTGGTTTGGAGATTATTGTTGTGAATCCCATAGAGCATATGGTCAATGAGAATCTCATTCACAAGATGAATATTTACAAATATGGAGGTGAATGGATGTATTAGGAGAACCATAAGACTACTATTAATTTGGATATACCTGGTGAGGAAGAAGGTGGTGAGCAAAACCAAGGGAAACAAAATGACGGGGCTTCTAATATGCCTCGTGGACCTTTGTTTGGTTTTAATCATCTGGATGTCATGGAACAACGCCTAAATGAGCGGATTGACTCGAGAATGCAATCCATGGAGGATAGGCTCATGGCGGAGTTTCGTAGACAAGAAGAAGATAACCAAAATTGTTTCGAGCAGCTTCACTTTCTGTTTAGAACCTTCGGTGGCTTTCTGCAACCACCTCCAAGTTAGTCAAGCTTAGGGAGTCTAGTGTGTCCTAGTTAGGTTATGTTTTAGGAGTTTGTGATCTACGTGTTTTTGGTCATTGCGTTGTAATCTCAAACTTGTTATTTTATTGTGTGCTTTGAATTTAAATTGTACACGCATAACATGCTATAATTGTATTTTTGGTCTTTCCCTTGAACTATGTACTCGTTATCCTCTCTTGTAATTGTTTGATTAATAAATGATTAAATGTTTTAAATATGTTGCATTGATCTCACTATTCATAATATGTATAAAACAAGTGGATACTAAGTGACATCAAATTTTGCATACGACATGTAATCTGCATTGTATTCTCTCATATCAGTAGTGTTAATCATTTAAGATCAGACATAATCAACTAACTGCAATATAAAATGCATTTCTGTGAAAATTTGAATTATATGTAATTGATTAAAGAGTGAAATATAATCGATTAATAGCACTAAGAAATTGCATTTTTTTCCTTTCTTTTGGCAATAAGCTTTCATATATCACATTGTTTTTTTATCATGCTAAAAGGGGGAGAAAAGTTGTTGTTTATGTTTTGCAGGAGTTGCAGGAGGAAAAAAGTTGAACCTTCTGCAAGCAAATGATAAATCACCCTTGCTAAAATTGAGGGGGAGCAAGAGGGAGAAATGTGCATCAACTTAAAACAAGGAAAATTGAAAAACATGGTTGATTATCATCAAGTAGATCCAACAAAGAGTTGTCAGATCCACAAAGTATTTGCCATCATGAAAAGGGGGAGATTGTAAAATGCAAGCATACATCAATGAGCAGATTGTATATGCATGCATGCATCATATAGATTTTGATGAAGACAAAGGTTGAAGAAAATAAAGATTGAAGACTGAGTTTGATTAAGACAAAGATCAATAATAAAGATAGTATATCAAGGATAAGCTTGAAGGCATGAACAAATCAACAAACATCAATGTCAATAACCTAGTCAAGACTTAAGTTCACACAAGCTAAAGCATTCAAGAAGATCTAGAGGCTAAGTGTTTTTATATCTTTATTAGGTCTTAAGATGATTGCCTAGAAAAAGTCTAGGTTAGGATGAATCCTAATGGACGTCTCGCAAGCTAAAATAAATCATAACTAAAAAGAGACTTACATGCATACATACATGACTAAGTACATGCATAAACACTAGAATATGATTTTGATGCATTAAAAAAGAGTTTTAAATCATACATTATTAAAGTCATGCATCATACTTTTACAAATCATGTAGGAGGTTCATATCATATTGAAATATCTTTTTGAAAAACCATTAATCGATTAAGAGTCATTTTAATCGATTAAGCATTAAAATCTTGGGAACCCGTTAATCGATTAAGGGTTATTACAATTTCTGGTTTCTTGTATTTTAATGAATTGTTAATCGATTAAGATTTAATGATAATCAATTATCTGCTCCAGAAAATAGAATTGTATATTTACCCATGTTTTCCATATTTCTAAATAATCTTTGAAAAGTAGGGTAGAACACTCACAACGAAAAACAGAGAGACTTCACATAATTCTAAAAATCATTGCTCTTTCAATTTCATATCCATAGAGAGATTTTCAAAGTGTTCATTTGAAAAAGAGAGAAAAGGGAGAATCTTTAGAAATATTTCCAAAGAGATTTTCACATTTTATATATTTTAGTTTTGTGAGATTTGTAGAAGGGTTCTTAGATTTTAGAAGAGTGGATATTCTACACACATAGGTACATCAATAACTTGAAAGATTTAGACATTGGCATAGATATATTCTCTTGGTGTTAAGTATCATTATTGATAGAGAACTAGTTTGGGAAATCCTAGTTGCAGTTAGGTAGTAGGTGTCTTCATGAAGGCAAGAGGTCATGCATAGAGCGAGAAATCGGTTGGGACTAGAATCGTGAAAGGTGTTGGTATCTGAGTAGGAGAGTCGAGTGGTCAAACTGGGTTTAGGGCTCAACGGATCCAAGAAGGGAATTCTTGCGCGTTATATTAGAATTGTGTTTGTAAGAAACAATAATATTCCATAGTGAAGAAAAATCTCTTAAGATCAAAAGGGGAGGCCTGAATGTAGTTTGCAAGTGGACCCACAAAAGAACTAGGATAAAAGTCGTTTCTCATTCTTCTCAATCCTTAACTCTTTACAGTTTTGTATTACATGATTTACTTAACTTCACATGCATATTATTATAATTTCTTTGCATATTTTGTTCTGTGCATTTACGGTTCTTAATCATCTTTAAAAGTGTAAACAAGTTTAATTGAATCTTGGTAATCTTGGAGATCAAAGAAAATTGTTTTTCATAGAACAAGAACTGAATAATGGATTAGGTTCATTAGTTAATCGATTATCTACAGAACGATTTAATCGATTATACGTGGTGTTAATTGATTAAACAATGAGTGAATTGGTAAATAATATCTATAGAGCCCAATGGGACCCAACAGTATAAAATCTCTATGTCAATTTTACTTTATCTATAAATCTTTAATTTCAGCGTTTGCAATCGATAATCAATTGAATTGTGTATGAATTGTTTAGACTCTTTATTTGCAATTGGTTTAGTAATTCTTTAAATCAATTAGTCAATCTTTAAGTAATATGTGTTTTCTGGTTTCTGTTATAATTGGTTGTTCACACACTAATTCACCCACCTTCTCGATGTGCAGAGAACCATTGCATACCAATATTGTTTACAATGATTGATATCGATACATATCTTTATGGGCTAATGTTAGTAAATTCTAGTGCTAAATATGATCATATAAGACAAAGAGAAACAATTGGTCATTGGATCATGACGCATGAACATCTAGTCAAAACTTGGAATAAGAGGGTTTTGTATTTATGATGAAATGTTGCTATATCTGAAATGAGAAATTAAGTCCAAAAATAGTGAAGAACGATTGCTTTATAGATTATGAGACTGAAAAAAAGAAATTGAAGTCAAACTTAAAAAGTGTAAGTAGAATTTTCTTGACCAGATATTTCTGGAAATCACAAAATCAAAATGTACACTACATAATGTTGATTGGCCATTTGATTGATGTTGATTACGTTTTGTAAAAAACTCATACTCGACTTTCTACAAGTTCCTCCATCTCGAAGAGGTGTGTGTATTTCTTATGAGACTTTCATGTGTCTCAAAGATTGAGGCATAGATGTACTAGTGGATAATGTAGAGTACGTAATGTACTAGTGGATAATGTAGCTTACAATGTTAGATGTTTGAAGGAATTAAAAGTTATTTACCATTTTTCGATTGGAAGTTGTTCCATGTACTTTGTTGTGCATATATATATATAGTTTTTAAAGATAGCCTAGGAAGCATAGTAACAATACTTGAAAGAATATGAAAATGTGTGAAGTTCATCAATTACTATGAAGTAAGATTATAAACTTTCTCTCTCAAATAGTTCAAAAAGTAAAGCATTACCATATGCTTTGTGAGATATTTCTAAAATATCTGAATTCACATATTGAGTATATATATATATTATGGTTTCATGACTTATGAAACAAGATGATAATTGGTACAGTGGTTGTATCTGTTGGCAGTGAATTCAAAGTTGTAATTTTGATTATGCGGTTGGACTGTTTGTTCATGTTTTCTTCATTTTTAATTATAAACGCATATAAAAAAGGAAACAATGCATCCGCTACGACTTCAACCAGGAACTTGATCCATTTCAAGAAATGCCACTACCGCTTGTTCAGATTAAAATTGAACTATTATTGTAAATACCAGTCCCGAGATACTAGTGTAGAATCACATTAATGATGTGTTTTTCTTCACCAAGTGATATGAATATCTCTATAAATAGTGACACTTGAAGACAGAATATCATACGAAATTTTCATCTCTAGAAATCATCTTTCATTTCTCTAATGCATGAGAGAAGTCTAGGAAACATAAGTTTGTTGTGTTTGTGTAAAACATATCAATGTTTTCTAAGTTTCATGAAGAGGATTCGTTGTTTATCCCATTTGCGTTCAATATACTTAAATTGGTTGAGGCAAATCAAACCTAAAGGTTAGTATGGTAATACACGCTTTGGAGGATTTTACATGCATATCCATCAACTATTTCTTTGTTCATGTGTTGTGACGTCTTCCCAACAATCAAAATTACTAACAATATTTAGGTTCGGTTTGTGTTAAATGGTTGCATCACTCAAAGAAATGACTTCTGATTTTGTGAAATTGGAAAAAATTGATGGAGGCAACTTTATCCACTAACAAAAGAAGATGAAATTCCTTCTAACAATTTTAAAAGTGGTATATGTTCTTAACACCACAAGGCCATTGGAGATGGAAGAAGAAACAATTGCAAAAACAAGAGAGAGACATAAATGGGACAATGATGACTATATATGCATGGACTATATTCTCAATGGTATGTTAGACTTCTTGTTCGATATTATCAAAGTTGTCATTCTGCAAAGAAATTATGGGAGAAATTAGAATAAAGATACATGCAAGAGGATGCAACAAGTAAGAATTTTCTTGTTTCTAATTTCAATAACTATAAAATGGTAGACAATAGATCTGTTATGGAACAAATGCATTAAATTGAATGCATTTTCAATAACTAGAAACAACATAACAGGCATATGGATGAAATCATTATTGTATCTTCCATAATAGACAAACTCCCTTCTTCATGGAATGATTTCAAAAGAACCATGAAGCATAAGAAAGAGGACATATCTCTTCAGCAATTAGGTAATCATCTTCGTTTAGAAGAAGAGTATCGAAAACAAGATGATACTAAAAACCAAAATGCTCATGAAAAGGTCCATGTAATGGAGGAAGGAAGTTCGAGTAAAATTTCCACAAAACGAAATCGAGATTTTGATAAATTTCATGATATTCACAATGGTAATGACAACAAAATAAAGAAAAATAAAGGAAGTTGTTTCCATTGTGGAAAACTAGGACACTTTAAAAATGAGTGTAGGTTTTTGAAAAAGAAGAACAAGGAAAAGAATTCAAGTGAAGTAAAATATAATCTTGTTGTTGTCATTTCTGAACTCAACATGATAGAAGATGTTGATTCTTGATGGATAGACTCTGGTGCTTTCCGCCATGTGTGCAAAAACAAAGAAGTATTCAAGACAATCAATAAAGAAGATGGAAGTGTTTTGCACATGGGAAATGCCTCAATTGTCCATGTCAAAGGAAAAGGAACAGTAGAGATTGAATTCACTTCGGGAAAGACATTCATCTTAAAGATGTATTTTATGTTCCTGAAGTTAGGAAGAACTACATTTTTGTACCTTTACTTGATAAGCATGGTTTCAAATCTGTATTTGAGGAAGATAAATTTATTCTCTCCAAAGAGGTATGTTTGTAGGGAATGGTTATTTTTGTGAAAATATGTTCAAGTGTAATGTTGTTAATAATAATGAGTAATGAATTATGAATGCAATTTTTCATTAGTGGTGTGATTGATAATGAATATGTTACGGGGAAAGTCATTGTTCCAATGACTCTACTTATTTTTGAGTACTTGAGTTATTCTTAAAGATATAAGTATTAATGTGTTTCGTTGCATCAATGTATGTGTGCTTAATTATTGTTTATATGAGATAATGTTTATACGAGAGAATTTTGGATGAAGAAATTCTTATGTTTCTTTCTCTAACTTGTGTGGAAAATGTTTTCATGGTTATTTTGACTACATCTTATTTAAAATGGAACTTATAATAATTTGGTAAGGTTAAGTTAATGTAATAATCTAGCTATCTCCTTCATTGATATTGAGAATGGTTGCCGAATAATTACTAATATAATGCTATTAATTGTTGAAAAGAGGTAACGTTTCATTAAAAGTTTTGTTGTTGATTGGGTTTCACCTGAAAAATAATCTTTTGAACCTAGGCCTTGGTTAGATGATATGTGATAACAGTCACAACAAAAACATTATATTTTAAATGGTACTCTTTCTTTTATGTTGTATAAGGGTATATATACAACATTAACTATGTAATATACTATTACGTTAACATATATGTAATATATAAGTATTACATATATTTATATATTGTTAACAGATTTTGATAATAAGTATTACTATGTTATATTATTACATATTGTTAACATTTTATATAAGTATTAAATATATTATATATTTTCATCTGTTATGTTAACATTTTATATATGCTAACCTTTTATTTATATATATAACTTTAATGGGTGACATATATGTATACATAACAGTGAACATATATAGGTTATAATAAGTTACAATTTCATTTTAACTTTTGATGCAATTATTTTTTGAATATGTATGTGACTTTATAATTTATGCATAAGTTTGAGAGTCATATGTATGTGTAATATTATGATATGTTTGAAATTATTATAGGATAGATTTGTTAATTACCAATGTGGTAAAAAATTTATGTTTATTTAATTCAAATTGTATGATCATATTTCATTTACTCATTAATTTGATACTATGAATGATATAAAAATTATTGGTTGATGAGTAAATTGAAGTTCATTATTGTAAGCCAATTAAGAATCACTTAAAGGTTGATTGTTTGTTCTTACAATCAATGAGCATGACATGTTAATTTTAGAAAATTGGATGTTTGAAGTACGTCATGACTTGTTCTATACCAAATATAGCATATGTTGTTGGTAGATTAAGTATATATACAAATAATCCAAGTAAACAATGATGGCATGTTGATTTAACCTATAATGGATATCCTTCAGTTTTGGAAAGGATATACAAATGATATTTGGGTAACTTATATTGAAGATCATGCTTCCACAAGAGATGAATTTCAACCTTCGTGCAGGTGCAGTTTCTTGGGGTTTAAAGAAACAAACTTGCATAGCTAACTCCACCATGGCTGCAGAATTTATTGCTCTGGCTACAAGTAGTAAAGATGCTAGATGGCTAAGAAATTTATTGTATGAGAGATCTATTTGGCCAAAGCTAATGACACCAGTATCTATATATTGTGATAGTCAGACTATGCTTTCAAAAAGCATATAGCCAAGTATATAATGGAAAATCCAGACATATTTGTTTAAGACATAACTATCTAAAGGAATTCATTGCAAATGGAGTAATCTCCATAGTGTTTGTAAGAACTGAAAAGAGTCTTACAGATCCATTGACGAAAGGTCTGACAAAAGATATGGTGTTGAAAAACAACATTAGAGATGAGACTCAAGCCCATGTCTAATTGATCACCAATTGTGTTAACTTAACTCACACTTGAGTAACATTAAGTCTTAAGTTCAATGGTGAAAATACACTATTATAGTGATTGCAAGTACTTAACTATAGATACAATCCAAACATTAAAAGTACTTGGACCATAAGTAAAAAGTTGGAAGGTTGAGTTTTACTCTTAATGGACATATAGCATGAATTTGTTGAAATGCATAATATGGGTGCATTTCTAATATAGTCTACCTATATGAGGATGAAATTGGACTGTTTAATTGAGTTAAAGGGCTTGGCTATTAAATCCTCATGAAAAGGGTACATGACACAAGGTCTTATCAAATATGTCATCTTAATAATTATTTCAATATTACCGAGATTTAATTTGTGAGTTGTGCACACTTATTCTAATGAATAGTTGGTTCAAAGCTTGTCTACCAATATTTATTCTGAATAAGTGGAACCCATAGCTTACTAAGAAATGGTTCAAATTGTAAGATACCATTATCTGAAACTAAGATATTTCTAGATTTATGAGATTTCTTATAGTTTGCAAATGGTGGGGGATTGTGAGATATTTCCAAAATATCTGAAATCACATAATGAGTATATACGTATTATGGTTTCATGACTTATGAAACAAGATGACAATTGTTCGGTGGTTGTATCTGTTGGCAATGAATTCAAGGTTGTAAGTTAGATCCAGTTGGACAGTTTGTTCATGTTTTATTCATAATGAAACAATGAATCTACTAGGACTTGAATCAAGAACTTGGTCTAAGTCAAGCAATGTCACTACCACTAGGCTATGGTGCTTGTTCATATTAAAATTGAATTGTTATTGCATATACTAGTTCGAAGATACTAGTGCAAATCACAATAAAGATATATTTCTCTTCACCAAGTGATATGAATATCTCTATAAATAGAGACAATTGAAGACATTCATTTCTCTAATGCATGAGAGAAAAATAGGAAACATAAGTTTGTAAACTATTATTGAAAGATAATTTGTTGTGTTTGTGTAAAACATATCAAGGTTTTCCAAATTATCCTAAAGATGATTCACTGTTTATCATATTTGCATCCAATATACTTAAAGTGGTGGGGGTGAATCGAACCTAAAACTTAGTGTGGTAACACACGCTTTAAAGGTTTTTACGTGCATATCCATCAACTATTTCTTTATTTATGTGTTGTAGCATCTTCCTAACAATCAAAATTACTGTGTGGTAGTTCAAGGAAGTGTTTTTAGGTGGAGCTTGTTCTTTAAGTGGTTCCAATACTCTTATAAGTTTCAATCTTTATGATACATAACTAACTGATTTTCTAAATTAAGGTGATTGTTATTGTTGTTAGATAATATAATATCTGAATTTGATTTTAAATTTTCAGGTAAATGAATCAGAATTTGGGCAACATGGAGAATGAGACATTTAATAGTTGAAATATTTCTTTAGTGAATGTTGGAATATGATTAGCTTTTCTAATAGACATGCCTAAGTGTGTGGATTTGAAATTTGAATATTTTATACTACTGGTAAAATGTCATCCTTATATATTCTTTCATTTTTAATGTTTTCTAAAATGTGGCGGATTTTGAAAGTGCGCATGTCAAGAGAAGTACTTTGGAAAGCTTTCTCACTATATGTTTTGGTTTTCATGAGGACAACTTGTGTTTATAAGAGCTTAAAAATCATCAACAAATCAACGTGCTTAAGTCTCAAGATTGGTATTAGACTTAGACTAGTGATTAGTTTAGGTTGAGTCTAAGGCTTAGGTAAACTCAATACATGTCTCATATGCATAAAACTTTAAATCATTTTAGTTTTGAGATATGTCATTTATAATATGCTCATGCATCACATAAATACATGTAATATGTGCATCCTAGGCATAAACTTAGTGTTGAACATGTATAAATTAAGTGCATAACGTATTTGAGTTTTGCAAATTGAAAATACACTTGGAAATATGCAGTTAATCGATTAAGGTATGTTTTAATCGATTAACATAAGTTTTTGAAAAGCTGTTGAAACAAAAAACTTGGAAAAACAGAATCATTTACGTTTTTTAAACACGTTAATCGA
>NW_017722208.1:0-18470 GCF_001865875.1 Lupinus angustifolius | reverse complement strand
CCCCCCCTTCTAGGTGTATTGTAACCACTGATACCTAACAATGTTCATGCGCTCTAGATCTTTTAATTGATTTTTTTGTTTATTATGTATGTATATTCTTATTTTTTCTTTGATTTGTTTATTTTGTATTTGTGGTATGATTTATTTCATTATTTTTTAGATTTGTTCTTCCAATAATCATCTTTCTTAAAGCATATCTACATGTTAGTGTTGTGTCGCTATGTCCATATCTTACTAAAATCTTCAATTTTATTCTCATTTGCATAACAAATGAATTTGATTATTTTTTCTCACATGATATTTGTTAAAATATTTTTTCCTATGCGGTTATTTTTCTAAAGCAGGAAATATGTATAGGTCATATTCTTTGTTCCGTCATTTGTAGAAGAGAAACCCCACATCCTATAATACAACGATTAGAGGTTACATTCATTATCTGAATGTAGAAGAATAGTTCTTTAATTTTATTATGTGTTTGTCCATTTTCTTTCGAAGTTATTTTTTCACTATGTACATGTGTCAACCTTTTATTAGTAAGAATATTCTTTAATATTTTTTTATTCTAATCATAAATAATTTGGCATATTTTATTGTTGAACATGTATATTTTATCTAATTAATCATAGTAAATGTGATCATCATATCAATCATAACCATTAAACACAATTTAATTTAATTTATATGCTAATCTGTAACTAATAAATTTGTGGAATATTAATATTTAATTCCATTTATTTTCTATTTTCTTTTAATTTATGGACTAGTTACAAAAATTTAATATAAATTTGCATAATTATAATTAATAAATTTGTGGAATATTAATTGAGTAATATTTACTCATTAATGTCTTTAAATGTATTAATTGAGTAAACCCCTATTCAACCCCCCCCCCCCTTCTAGGTGTATTTTAGCCACTGATACCTAACAGATTTATTGAAACAATTTTATGTGCCTAATTTTAAAATATGTATTTTTCAACTTTTTAATAACATGAGAAATCTTATGAATTATTTTTTTAGAAATGAATTAATTATTTGAGTTGACTAGATGAACTAATTTGAACTGAGTGAAACAACTCATTAACTCTAAGATAGTGGAACTCGGGTCAAGTTTTAAGTCGGATAATTCTTTGTCGAGTCATGTTGATCCAAGTTTACTTATAAATGCCAAAAATACATAATTTTCATACACTTTTAATAGCACTTATTTAATGAATATCATACAAAACCAACTTAACTCAACACTTTTTAGATAAATTGTCATACTTTGATTATATATTTTGTCCACCTCTTTTCCATATCTTTGTGTGAAGTTTTTAGGAAAAATTGAAAAGAATAGTCAAGCAATGATTTATCCATATAAGCCACATTTGATGCACACATGTCAAGCTAAGTGCTTGGCCTAAGCATGGACCAAACACATGAAGCTGCTCACTAAGCAGCCTGGCGTGGACAACAGGATCGCCCAGCTGACCTGACAGCAACTTGGCACGGTCAGCACAAGCATGGCATGGTCAGACTCAAGCGCGGCACAAGCCAACCTACTAAAGCAAACAACTCAGCGTGCACCTAGACCGCCCAACCTTGAACCACACACCTGGCCAGACAGGACATCTTGCTCACCAAGCACCTACATGACTTGACCAACCTGCTCAAGTAGGCAGTTGAGCGGTTCCACCTAAGCAGCCTGGCGGGCTGGACCGAGCAAGTTGTCAACTTGACTAAGCCACCAAGCAATAATGGCATCATGCATTACCTCACTTGACAAGGCCCCTGAGCAATTTTCAGAATAACCCACAATAGCCTAGTTGAGTAGCTCACAAGTAGCTTTGGTGAGTCAACAATAAGTAGCTGACTAAGTTGCTTGGCCAAGGACCAAACCCAAGCTGAAGGGTTTGGTGTGCCTAGCGTGGACCAAGAGGGTTAGGTGGTGACCTGATTGCCTATAAATAGAGGCCATCTTCTACCATTCAAAATACATTCCATTCTTCACTTCTTCTCTCAAAAAACACTTCTCTCTAGCACTCTTGTACTTTGGGGTCATGGTTCCAAGCTAGTTCTTAGGTAATTCTTCTAATTTTCTCTTAGAATTAAAGAGGATAAAGGAGTTGGCAAATGTGATACAAAAGTTAATTTTGTAATTTCATTTGGGTCCAAAAGCATCTCATCCTTAGATAGATGACTCATGCTCCTACACATTGATTCAGATTATGGTGTAATGTTATTTCTTTTCTTCTTTTGTATCATCTTTTAATTTCAATATATTCAAGTTATTACTTTTGGTTATTTTTTATTCTTTAAGAAGTTCTTAATGCGGTTTAAGCTTGATCACCTAAAACTTGATTTAAAGATTCAAAAATGCTTATTCTTAAAGTATTGACAAGTGAATTAAAAAGTATAACCAACACCTTAGTTCACTTACCATATCAAAGCATATATTTTAAGCAACATATGTTAAAGGCCAAATAAAGTTAATGGAGCTTGAAGTAGGGTGTGGCAACCTACTCTGACGAGTGGCAATTAATTATTATTTACTGTATTACAAAATGTTTGAAAATCATCATCCCAAACTAGGACACTAGGTGGGGGATTAAGACTTGGTGTTTGCAATTAACCTATGTATAACACATAACTTGATTTATGTTTTCAAAATCATTTGAGTCTAGAAGTAATTCCATATTTCGAACCAATTTTTTCCTCAAGAATTTGTAAATATTAGTTTATGTTTCTTTGTTAATTTTTTATGAAACATAACACAAAAATTATCAAAAAGTTGTTAATCATTATTTTTGCTATAATATGCCTATATGATTTTCTTCTATTTTGATTTCTTTCTTTTACTAATGGTGTTTTTTTTGTATGGTTCATACATTATATAGAACAATACATAAAACTAAGGTTTGGTAATAGTTTCTGGGTGGATGAGAGTGAAAACATATGGAATGTGCAAACAAAACATACAAACGATTCTCTATTTGCCTCGGTCAAGAGTATTGCTATAAAAATAGTATACCTCTCCTCTTTTTGTTGGTTTTGATGTTTGTGCTACTAGACAAGGGTGAGAAATGGGTAGATAGAGTGAAAGTGAAGAAGGAAAATGTATGAAGAAAAATTATCATTTTCCCCATGAGTGTTTCAAATGTTGACTCCAAGAACACCAAGGTGCATAAATTTAACTTTTGTAATTAGTTAAAAATTATCAAAGTTCCCTCCCCTAATATATGATGAGGGCGGAAATGTGAAGGGATGAAGTCATGGGTGGTGAGGTTGCCTTGGATACTTGTGTTATATTTATGGCTTGGGAGGATGATGCACCCTTTTGTTGGTTTTTTGTACAATAAACAATAGATATGTAGTTTTTTTATTTTTGTATAGTGAAGTGGGCTCTAACAATTATTTATTCATTAAGCAGAGTATTGATTGAGATATTGAATTGCCACCGTTAATTTTTTTTTATTCAAGATGTTTCATTTGTCTGAGTAACTCAAAACCTCGATGCTCTTTTCATGTTCTCTCTTTAAAAAAAACAATTTGTAACTTACCAATTAAATCATTTATATAGTCTTTTTTATTAAACTATATTTTTTAAAATCTGATTATTAATTAAAATCTCATGGTAACTAACGTTTTGTTTATATTGATTATTGGGATTCAAACAACCAAAAGGGATATATGATTAGTTTAGGGTCATTTTAAAAAATGTTCATTCAACTCTTTAAAAAAAGAGTAAATACTTATTTAATTCCCTCATATTTTTTGACCTTACAATTTTATTCCTTTAAAAATGAAAAGATCTAAAATGGTCTCCAAAAATTTCAAATGTGAGTCAAATTAGTTCTTTTTGGGATCAAATTAGTCTCAACCAAGTGTTATAAAACATGCTAAAAAGGACTAATTTGATCCACATTAGAAATTTTTGAGACCATTTTAGGTATTTTTCTTTTTTGAAAGACTAAATTGGTAAAGTCGAAAAATATGAGGGACTATAATAGGTATTTACTCTAAAATAAATTGATATTGTAAGTAGGCCGGACAAAATTGGATGTTCAATGTTGTCCCTCTTTACATGTTGTTTACTTGATAGTAATTAAATTTAAGTTTGTGCGTTATGGTAGTAAGTAACTATTAAAGAAATGAAAATTGGTCGAGATAATGATCACAACACACTTTAAAACGACGGCGCATTGATGCTACTAGATCTCAGAAATTTACATCAGACTCGGGATCCTAGAAAGATTGATTGAAACCATATCAGACTCAGGGTCCTGGCAAGCAAAACCTTTTAATATGAGAATGCGGGTTGGGTACTGCCGGAACTTGGGACAAGGAAGGTAAATACGAGAACGCAGGTTGGGTGCTCTCGGAACTCGGGACAAGGAACGTAAATACGAGAACGCTGGTCGGGTACTGTCAAAACTCGGGACAAGGAAAGTAAATACGAGAATGCAGGTTGGGTATTGCCAGAACTCGAGACAAGGAAAGTAAATACGAGAACGCATGACGGGTACTACTGGAACTCGTGAAAAGGAAAGTAAATATGAGAACGCAAGTTGGGTACTCTTGGAACTCATGACAAGGAAAATAAATACGAGAATGTAGGTCGGGTACTTCCGGAACTCATGACATGGAAAGTAAATACGAGAATGCAATACGGGTACTACCGGAACTCGAGATAAGGAAAGTAAATATGAGAACACATGTCGTGTACTGCCGGAACTTGGGACAAGGAAAGTAAATACGGGATTTTTTGAAAGAATGTTTTGGCATCTAAGTCTAGCAACGTCATAATATTTTGACATATGAGTCCGTCAATGTTTTGGTGTGGAAAGTAATTTGCTTGACCACCTATGATGGTGTGGTTATGCAAGTATGATGCATGCTTTGTATGTATGAGAATATGTCTTGACTTGATTTGGTGATATGTATGTATGTCATGAGTGATATATGAACTTTGGTTATGTTTGCATGTTGAAGTGATCTATGGACTTTGGTTATGTTTGCATGTTGATGTGGTGTATGAACAACAATTATTGAATGAGTGGATGATATTGAGTTTTGGAACAATGGATTTGGAATTATTTTATTGATTTGTCTTCAAATTTGCTCTTCAGCAGCACCCTTAAAACTTTTCAGTTTCGCAACCTTTTTATGATTGGCTTTAATTGACAGAGTTGTTAATGAGTTGCTTGCTTTATGATATGGCTTTGATCCTTCGAGGAATCGCCCCATTTTATAGTAGGTGAATCAATTAAAGTGCCTTAGTGTCTTGTAAAGATTTATTGAAAGAGTCTAATAGTCTAATAAACTACTCTAGTATCTTGTCAAGAATTTATGAGAAGAGTATGATCGTCCAATAAATTGATGCAGTATCTTGTCAAGAATTTATTAGAAGAGTATGATGATCCAATAAATTGTCCAAATATCTTGTTAAGAGTTTATTGGAAGAGTATGATCAACCAATAAATTGCGTTAGTTTGCATGGTTGTGGATGAGCAATATTAACTTTCAACTCGAGGGTGTTCATTTTATTTTCCCTAATTTTTGCCCAAAATACCTGATGTAGGTATCTGTCAGGAATTCTCTTTTTTAATATTAAATCGCCTTTTTAGGTTTTCGAAATAGCATCGCTCTCCATTCCTTAGGTCGCCCTTGAGGGGTTTCAACCTAGCGCTCTTTTCTTCTGTTATTTGTTTCTGCTGCTTTTTCTTGCCTTGATTTTTTTTTTGAACACCTCAATTGTGATGATCTTGAATGCATTTGAGCATCGGTCACCCTTGAAGGCTATATGTGCTAGTATAAGATCTTTTCTCTGCTTAGTTGAGGAATTTTAGATTGATCAATGGTAAGCGACTTCAACATTGCCCCAATTATGCATTTCTTGGTGCATTCCACTTGAGAAACGAGATCAACCGAATAAACGCTCCAGTTTGAGATAGTAGGAGTCATCTTTTTGCTCAAACTGTTCCTGCGGGCTTAGTCAAGAGGGTCTTGAAAAGAACTACCTTGAAATTGCCCCAGTTTGCTTGTCTTCCATTATACCAAGAGGGTCTTTTTGTTTCCACTTGTCATGTGTGTACTCAGTGCACAGCTCTTTAAAAAGAAATACTAAAAACAATGATCATGCAAATTTGATTTTTGGTTGATGTGGTGGTGATGATGAGAGGAGAAATGAGAATTTAATCCAATGCATTGAAAGTGAGATATTTTCATAAAAAATTTATGACATTTATTGGAGTCTGCATTTCTTTGCCATAGTACATTTCTTAGGCAAATCAAATCCTCGACAAGGTCTTTTGAGCTTGTATCGTGGTCTAGCTAAGGGTTTTCAAGAAAGATATATATGCTCAAATATGTGTCTATCATGCTCTTTTTCCTTTCTCCCTTCTCTTGTCTCCATTATCTTATTCTCAATGATTTTCTGTCATGACATTCTAGTACTGAAATTTTGTTGGATTTTTTTGTGATGTAATAGGTTTAATATTTAGACGATAATTTTCCTTAGAGGTACTTGAATTGTTCCTTGTGGTGGTCATTGCTAGTGCATTTTTATTTGGCCTGAGATTTGCCTGAGATGTTTATTGAGGATTCTCAACGGGCCTTTTGTAATTTTTTGCTTTTTTTTTTCATTTTGCACTTTGACCGATGAAAGTTTTTTATTTAACTTGTTTTGGATTTTCAATCATCAGACTAGATTGGAAAATGGTGTAGGCAGGGTGTATTCGTCTCTTAATAATTGAATGTTAAGGAAAACAATTGAGAAACTACCATGTCCAAGGTTATTGATATTTTGCGGGTATTTTAGAAAAAAAAACTCATTTCATAAAGTCTAAGGCTCAAATTGGGTTACTAGGGATATTTTCTTAATGTTTGGGATTTTTAAAGATGCCTTGTGTCATTAGAAAAATCTGCATAAGGATCTGCACCATTCTGGGTCTTACATTTGCATCATTCTCCATTTCATTTAAATTATTGAATCAAATATCTCACATTAATGCATGAATTAATTTGGTTTATGTGTGTATTTTGCTTGGGTGAATGAGGTTTGTGGAATGTAGAATGAGATGATACTTTGCATGATCAGTGTATTAACAGGAACTTGTTAAAAGATATGTGGTTGAAAATCAATTTTAATCTTTAATGAGAATATGGGTGCCCATTGTTTGATAACACTAAGCCATTGGAAGAGTAGTAGAGGTTTTAAAATATGTTCTGACTCATCGGTTCTTCAAGACTATCAACTCTGAATCGTTCTCTTGATTCAATCATAACATGAGTCTTGATTGAAGGTGATTGTTATAAGGGTGCTTAGAAGCAATGATGATGTAACTTGCTTTTTTCATTTCTTTTTTTTTTTTGTTGGAATATTTCGAATGCAAAATTTTAGATTAAGAAAGCTAATTCATTTCCATTGAGAGACGTAGGTATAGTAAGACACCACATCCCACACTTGATTACTATGAGGCGTACCTCGATAGTTTCTCATACGTTGATGAAAATCTTAGAGGAAACACAAGGTGTCAGACCAAGATTGCATCTAGATCATTTTATAGCATTTCCTAATAAATATTTTGCCCTGCATTTGATATCTTGGGGGCATGCCCCACAAGGTCGTCTGCAATTGATGACAATTTCAGAGAAAACTCAAGGTTCCAGACCTAGATTGCATCTATTAAATGCAAGATGTTTTACTCCTTCAAGTTAGTTTGGATAGTAAGATATTGTCATAACAGTAAGAACTGATGTAGTGTCTTTACCAAAATCTTCAGAAAAAAGGAATTTACTAAAGATTGAAATGTTTTGTGCATGATTTCATGATATGTGTGATATATGATATGTAAATTTTTGTGGATATGATGCACGAAACTGTGAATATATTTTTTTCTTTTTTTGAATGCATGAAAATGTGAATATATTTTTTCTTTTTTTGAATGCATATGAAATGCATGAATTGGTTTTTTTTTTCTTTTACATAATTTATGCATGGTATGTTATTCCATGAAATACAATGTTCAAATGATTTTTTTTTTGTTTTTTGTGTTTCGAGTGAATGTATACCTATGAAGATATCTGAATTAGTTTATTTTTTCTGCATTTTAGATAATGGGTTATGCTTATAATGCATGATATGATAGTTCATGAAGTGCAATGTTTGTTTGAATTTTTTTTACGAATCCACACATGAGTAGATGGTATATTTTTTGTACGATTAGATGAATGAATGTTAGATGGATATTTTTTGAGTAAATGTTGGAATGATGATTTTTATTATTTTTTGATGAATGTTTATGTATATATCTGTGAATGATATATTTTTTGAATTGATGTATGAAGGATGATTTTTATTTTTTGATGAATGTTTGAATGATGAATGTATGAATAATTTTTTTTTTATGAATATTTTGGTAAATGTATGATTGAATGATATGCATGAACATGATGTAATGAAGACAATGCATTTCATATGCTCCTAGGGTGTGATACCCTATCTTGTGAAATATAGTCTTAGTTATAATATAGTAAAATGTCATTATGGATTTGACATCTATATATTGTTAAGGCCGGCTCGGAGTTAAGCAACATAACTCCGAGCTTATTAAGGTGACAGAAAACTCATCCCTAGGGCGATGAGCCCATCGAAGGGTATAAAAATGATCCCTAGGTCGTTGAGCTCGTCGAAGGGAATAAAAAATATCCCTAGAATGTTGAACACATCGAAGAAAATGAAAATGATCCCTAGGGCATTTAGCTCATGGTAGGGAATGAAAATTATTTAGTCATCCTTATGGCACAAGGACATCAAAGTGCAATGGCATCCTCAAAACACTCAGGCTGGACAATTTTTAAGAGACAAAAGTCCCAATTTATGAATGATTGGAGACAAGATTTAGGATATGTTTCCTGTGTCCTAAAAAAGTTACACTCACAATGTTTCAGATACTCTAAAGGTCACAGCCCTATGACAGGGTACTAGGTTTTGATTAAAATGGACTAGATAAGAGCTTTAGACATCTAGGTCACCAGATCGCATCCAATCCCGAAAGAAAGGAAACCAAATATCATGGGCCAGACACGAGAAGGACCGAGCCCTCCAAGTTGCTAACTCATGATACAGGAAACAATCTGAGTGGTTCATCATGGCAATACCAGATGCGACATGAGGCCACTTACCGACAAAACATATGTCCCTTCTATATCAAATCCTAATCACTAATACACGGGTTCAAGGCATACGTGTGTATAACTCAAGTGTATTGTGTTTGTGTTTGGAGAAGCGTACAAATATTTAAAAAAATAAATTCTCACCCCCCAAAAGATTCAAAAGTAATCACCAGAGTTTAAAGTTAACAAAGCCATGTAGTAAAACAAATAATAATTTATTATTTTAAGGAAAATAATCAAACAAACAAAACAAAAGGCTACTTAAATGCATGTAATTAACGACTCTGGACCTGACTCTCTTATGGGTATCCCCAATGGAGTCGTCAGCTGTCGCGACCTTTTCTTCCATTGGAAGACCGACTCTGTGATTTAGGAAGAGGTGAACTTGATTTATACCTCTCCCAATCTATTTGGAGTCGCCACTATGTTTTTTGCAGTTAAAACATAGAAAACATTCTTTTATGCCCAACTAGGATAATATAGTCTTCAAACGTAGATTCTGAGCTCTGGAGTCGATTACGGGTCGGGGAATGTATTAGCACTTCGTACGCCTGTATTAAAACAATATCCTTACTAATCACATGGACTTTTATACCCTTAAAAATTATTTATTTAAAATTCAATTACTAAAACAAAATATTTTATTTTTTATTTTTGTGTCTGACAAGAGATTATCTTGCTCCTACGTATTCCTTGATGCAGTAGGGAAATCAAGACTACTTAGTTCTGGTTATAAAAATGATTTATCAGTTTGGTTGATTATTTCTGATTTGGAAATATTGATTTTGTTGAGTTGATTTTTTATTGAATTTAAAATATTTATGTGATTATTTAATTTCAATGGAACTAATAGCTTAGAGAAGGTGTTGGTCGTAGACCTTCTACCCATTTTCAGAGAAGTTAGAAACGACTCGAACCATGACTTTACTATAAAAGTTTCATATTTATTTAGGTGATAAAATAATTTTTAATTATATTTTCTATTGAATTAATATCTTAGAGATGGTATTGGTCGTAGACATTCTTCCCAATTTCAGAGAGGTTAGATACGACTCAAACCACAAACTTACTATAAAAATTCCATAATTAATTAAGTGATAAGATAGTTTGAATTTTTTTGTATGAAATTGATAGCTTAGAGACTGTGTTGGTCGTAGACTTTCTTCCCATTTTCAGAGAAGTTAGAGACGACTCGAATCATGACCTGACTATAAAAATTCCATAAATCTCATTTAGGTGATGAAATAATTTTTAATTATTTTATATGGAATTAATAGCTTAAAGACGGTGTTGGTGGTAGACATTCTTCTCATTTTTAGAGAACTTAGAGACGACTCGAATCATGATATAAAATTTTTAAATTATTCTCTAGTTATTATTTTTATTGTGAAAGGATAATTTTAATTAGGTTTTATTTTATTTAAACAAATGTTACTATAATTTAGGTTAAGGTATACTTGTTTAATAGTTAAGAGATATGGAACAAACCAATATAATAACAAGAATAAAATAAAAACATTATTGTTAAAATGAAGGGGGTTACCCTGTTAGATGCAAAAAACGTGAAAGGAATGGGAATTGAAATCCCTAATCTCCCTCTCACCCCATCACTTCTCTCTTCTCTCCAGCGGCGGCAACCATGAGCCATTGGTGGCAGAGACCGAGCCAGCTTGGGATTATTTGTGGCAGCGCGTCTTCGAGGCACCATCCCTTCTTCGAGTCCTCTCCAACGACGGGTTATCCGTCTCCAGCGGTGGCCAAGGAGTTATGGTGACGGTTTGGGCCTAAGACCGCCGTCTCGTTTTCACAGCGTCTATTGGTGGTGGTTCGTGATGGTTCTCTATGGTTCTCATATGTTAGCGGAAACGGTGTATCTTGGAGAAAAGGGACGTGGGTCACCCCTTATTTCACCTTCCTTCACGTTTGACTTTGTTTTGCTTGCTGCTCCAATTGTTTAAAAGTTAAAAAGCACTCATTCTTTTACTTCCGTTGGTAGCATAAAATGAATGTGGGAAAATGAAGAAGGTTGATTTTGATTTCTTTCTTTTACTGATGGTGTTTTTTTTATATGGTTCATACTTTATATAGAACAATACATAAAACTAAGGTTTGGTAATAGTTTCTGGGTGGATGAGAGTGAAAACATATGTAATGTTCAAATAAAACATACAAATGGTTCTCTCTTTGCCTCTGTCAAGGGTATTGCTATAAAAATAGTATATCTCTTTTCTTTTGGTTTTGATGTTTGTACTACTAGACAAGGGTGAGAAATGGGTAGAAAGAGTGAAAGTGAAGAAGGAAAATGGATGAAGAAAAATTATCATTTTCTCCATGTGTGTTTCAAATGTTGACTCCAGGAACACCAAGGTGCATAAATTTAACTTTTGGAATTAGTTAAAAATTATGAATGTTCCCTCCCCTAATATATCATGAGTGGCGGAAATGTGAAGGGATGAAGTCATGGGTGGTGAGGTTGCTTTGGATACTTGTGTGTTATGTTTATGGCTTGGGAGGATGATGCACCCTTTTGTTGGTTTTTTCGTAGAGTAAATTACACTCGTACTCCCTAAGTTTTAGCGAAATTACATAAATCATCCTACACTTTTGTACACATACACAATTCTTCCCTAGTTTTTATACTTTAATTACATTGACCACCCCCGCATGAAAAATAATTGTAATTTTTTAAAGAAAAAAATGTGATGAATGCAATTAAGTTAAACATAACATAGTATATTGTGGAGACAAGTCCACATAATATATAAATCGATACCTCTTTATTATTTTTGGTTCTTTACGATATAGTATAAGAGTGATTTAAACAATATCTCTTTAGAATTGTTGATGTATTTTGTAACAAAAAATAATAAAGATACATTTATTTGTATATTATTTGGATTTTTCCTCATAAAATAACATATTTTGTTTAACTTAATTGCATTCATCACATTTTTTATTTAAAAAATTACAATTATTTTTCATGCAGTGGTGATCAGGGGTGGTTTATATAATTTCACTAAAACTTACGGGTATCAGCATAATTAATTATTATTTTTTTTGTAGAATATCAAAATATTAGATAGGTAGCTTCTTTATTTATTTATAGTGAAGTGGGCTCTAACAATTATTTATTCATTAAGCATAGTATTGATTGAGATATTGTATTGTCACCGTTTTCTTTTTCTTTCAGGATGTTTCATTTGCCGGAGTAACTCAAAACCTCCCTGCTCTCTTCATGTTCTCTCTTTCAAAAAAACAATTTGTAACTTACCAATTAAATCATTTGTATAGTCCTTTATTATTAAACTATATTTTTTTAAATCTGATTATTAATTAAAAGCTCAGGGTAACTAACGTTTTTTTATATTGATTATTGGGATTCAAACAACCAAAACGGATATAAGATTAGTTTAGGAATGATGTAAAAATCATACCGTACTGGGTGTTTTGACTGGAAAATTGGTGAATCGAATCCCTAACTGGTACGGTACAGATGTTGAACCGACCAAATATCAAAACCGGTGAACCGATTTATACACATATTGTTTTTTTTTAAATTTAAAAACTTAAAAACTCATTACAATGTGACTATCTTTTCAATTCTTCTTCAACACTTCAAGGCACATGTTTGCAAGACATACTTAGATTACACCTTTTGGTTCCTAACATTCGTGTGTAATCTCAGTGATATTTGTGTAATCTTAGAGTAGTGTCTGAAGATAGGATTTGATGTAAAAATATAATCTTGAAATAAGAAAACTTTGACTCATTGGTGTTAAATGTTAAAACTCCAAATTTATTTGTTTTGTAGAGTGAGTTGTGAACTTGTGTCATTTATTTATATTTTGTGGTTGTTAAGTGATACTTTTGGATTGATATATGTTTTGTAATTTAGACTTTGAATTTCTTAAAGATTTGAAGTTGTTTGTTTATGTGAATTTTTAAGTAAATTATGAATATGAATTATAAATTTGAGTATCTACATATTTGAATTTTTTTGTTATAGGTTTATATTATATAAATATAAGCAGGTATGTCCGGTTTAACCGACATACAATTTAATTACTGAACCACAGGTTGAATCACTACACCACTATACCAATACCCTGACCAGTAAGCCGAACAATTATCAATGTTTGATTATGAGCTTAAGGAGGTTTTGTAAGAAAAAATACTTATATCCTACCTTGTAGGGGCTGTGAGTAATAAATACTTAGAGAAGGTGAAGAGGTGCAAATATGTGTAATTTTTAGTAGGATAATAGTGGATTTTTTGACAGTGCAGAAATAGAAAATCCTTCAATTTATGGTAGAGGTATTGGACATAACTTGTTATTGAAAGTGTAAGTGTCAAAGTGTTGCACTATTAAATTACCTATGTTTTGATGAAGACAAGGATTCATTGAAAGCTTGAAGAAGACTCAACAAATCAACATGTCATGTACACAAGGATCTCATATCTAGACTAGGTTCTTATAAGAGTCACTTTTAAAGTCTTAGATGTGGGTCCTAGATATTGAGTCTAGGTTAGGTAAACCTATGTGTCATTCTCACAAGTCTTAAAAGTAATAAAATCATTTACATGAGACATGTCATCTAGATTATTATATGTTCATGCATTAATCATACATGTTAAATGTGCATCTTATGCATAATATATTGGTAAAACATGTATAGTTGATAAGCATAACATATAGGTAGTTTACCATTTTACCATTTAGCTGAAAAATATGTCAGTTAATCGTTTAAGGAAGAAGTTAATCGATTAACGTGAATTCGGTTTTAACAGATAACTGAATACCTGAAAACAATTATTATCAACAATCCGTTAATCGATTAAAAGGATACTTAATCGATTAACTGGGTCTCAAAAAGCTTTTCTATATAAACTGTGTTTTTAGGTCTTGCATCAAGAGATCATTCATTCTTTTTTAGAATTGCTAGTTGCATATTTTTCGTGCTCATTTGTGTCAATTTAGGCAGAGAGAAATGCATTGTGAGATAGTGAGAGATAATATCATGTTTAGGGTTTAATTGTGATCTAATTGCATGAGATTAATGTGTTAATCTTTGCTATCTTTTCTTGCATTTCATTTGAAGAATTCTAGGATAGAAATTCTATGTTTTTGGACATCAATTAACTCATACATATTCATGCTTACTTGTGAGTCTTGTATAGGGTTCTAGCTGAGTTTTAATGTGATATTTTGAGCTACATTGTGCTTGATAATACTATGTTTTTGTACTATTTTTGTGTTGTAATAAAGGAAGTCATCTCTTGGTGTCGTACCACCAAAGAGACTTAGTGAGTCTTCACCAAGACTTAGAGGTCTTGAGTTTAAAACGTTTTCTTGGTTGGGGCTAGATCGTAAGAAAGGTTTTCTTAGGCAATTAAGTGAGTCAAACAAAGAAATTGAATTCTTGGATTCAAGAAGGGAGCATCTAAGTTTGTGTATTGGAAGTGTGCATATAAAAATACACTCGTTTCAATATTAGTGAAGAAAACCTCCTGAAATCAGAAGGGGAGGCCTAGATGTAGTTTGCAAGTGGACCCACAAATGAATTAAGATAAAATTCCTTGTTGCGGGCTTTTTCTATTCTTAATCTCTTTACTTTTCAAATTGTAATATTGCCTAATTTTAGCTGATAATTTGGATACTGTAACTTTGACATATTGAGTTTAATTTTATTCAAGCATGTTTGTTTTATTTGTATCTGATTATCGGTGAGTGGCTGAGTAATAGCCATTCTGCAACTTGTTTTTTTCTGTGAGTTAATCGATTAAGACAAAACATTAATCGATTAACTGAGGCTTTTTCTAGAATAGGGCTTCAGTGAAAAAAGCGGTAACTGGTAACCGTGACACCTATTCAACCCCCCTTCTAGATGTGTTCTGTCCATTGAAACCTAAAAATTGGTATCAGAGCTAGTACGAAGTGCTAGCGCAACCGCATACACATTATCCTTAAGGAAAATAAAAGGGTTCCACCAACCCCTTTGGCGGTGATGGCGCATCCATTAACCGCCCTCCCATATTCAGTGGCGATGGATACCCCTACTAGAAAGTCCGGATGAAGATATTCATTGAAGCCATTGACTCGGATATTTGGAAATCTGTAGTCAACGGGCCTTTCGCCCCAATGCATTTAGTGGACGATGAACCGAAAGAAAACCCTAAGTGTCTATGGATCGATGATGAACGTAAAAAGGTTCAATACAACCTACATGCTAAAAACATCATCATATCGACCCTATCATATGATGAATTCTTTCGGGTTTCGCAATGACTCACAAAGGCACTAGCGAAGTCAAGTGTGCCAGGATGAATGCCCTGACACATGAGTACTACATTTTTCGTATGTTGCCAAGTGAATCTATCGACGACATGCAAAAGTGATTCACACACATAGTAAATCATTTAGTTGCTCTAGACAATTTTTTTACCAAAGGAAAACTAACTAATAAAGTTTTGCGTTGTCTTGACAAGAGATGGCAACCTAAAGTAACAGCTATCATAGAATCCAAGGATCTTGACTCCATGCCTTTGGCAACGTCGTTTGAAAAGCTTCAAGAGCACGAGATGGAACTTGGACGCTTGACGATGCATGAGGAATCACACCGCAAAAAGAAAGGCATATCTCTTAAAGCAACAACGTCTCAACCTATTGAAGAGAAAGAAGATGATGAGTCTTATTCAGATATTGATGATGAAACATTGAGCCTTCTCGTACGAAAATTCGGGAAATTCTTAAAGAAAGGAGGCTTTAAACGTTTTCAGAACAAAGAAGCGCGTGAGTTACTAGAAAAGGCAATGGTAAGAAAGAGCGCTTCACTTGCCACGAATATGGTAAGCCATGACACATGAGATTTCAATGTCCTACTTACCTCAAGAAAGTTGGTTCGGAAAAGAGCACTCCTTGGGACTTCAAGTCAAAGAGAGCCTACATAGTCTAGGATGTACTAGAGGAGGATACGACATCAAGCACCTCAGATAAAGAGGACACCACCAAGCTAAGCTTAATGACCAAAACAAATGAAGCTTGTGACTCAGATTCAAAGGAGGTAAACAATGAGGTATACTTTGACCCCTCATCTTCTTCTTATGATGATTCACCTCCTTATGAAGATTTATATAATGCTTATGTCGAATTGCATGAAGAATTAAAAAAATTAGCTAGGATTAATTCTGATAGAAAATGAGTAATCCTGCTAAATGAAAAGAAAATAGTTTTACTACAAAAAGAATTAGATGAGCTAAAACTTGAAAATGAGACGTTAGATCTAATATTTTCTTGTAATACATGCAATTGCTCTAATGATAATTTATGTCAATCAACTGTCTGTGAGTCTTGAGAGACTTTGAAAGATGAGAATTTGAAACTTAATGAAAAACTCGCAAAACTCATAGAGAGTCAAAATCAATTAGACACTATGATTAGTCAAACTAGAAATGTTGCTGACCATATTGGACTAGGATATATTTCCCTACGCATATGAGAAGACCATATAGGAAACCTGTAACTTGACCTAATAAGAAATTTTATGATAAGAAAGTTCCTACATGCTTCTACTGTAGCACACATGGCCACACTTCCTGCTCTTGCTATATCAAGAAGTATGGTATACCTAGTGGTGTATATGTCTGGATGAAAAGGGAGATAACTCCCTGATTATTAACAGAAAAGGACCCAATATAAATTGGGTACCTGAAAAAGGTAAGTGATCTATTTTGCAGGTATGTCTACGAGCACATGGACAACAATCGTATCTTAAGAGTGGATGCTCGAGACATATGACATGGGATAGATCAAAATTCCTAGATCTATCATTGAAAGATAAAGGGTTTGTCACGTATGGAGACAACAACAAAGGAAAGATACTTGGTACCGAGACAATTGGCAACTCAACCCAGGTAGTGATCGAGAATGTACTATTTGTTGAAGGCCTGGAGCACAACCTATTGAGTATCAGCCAACTCTGTGACAAAGGTGCTTTATAAGAAGCATACTCTAAGGACATGGACCAGGACAAACAAGAACAAGCAGAGCAAATTGGTCAAGATGAGCATCAGGACATGCCAATCATGTGGGAGACTAAGAAAGATCATCCACTTGACAAAGTTATAGGTGATATCTTTATGGGGGTGGTAACCCATAGTTCTTTACGTAATTTTTGTAACTTTGTTGCTTTCGTATCTCAAATCGAGCCTAAGACCATTGATGAGGCCATTGAGGATATGCACTGGGGTATAGTTATGCAAGAAGAGTTAAATCAGTTCAAGAGCAATAATGTATGCGACTTGGTCCCTAAGCCAAAAGAACATCCAATGATTGTTACTAGATGGGTCTTCCGAAATAAACTAGATGAATCTGGCTTGATCAATAGAAATAAGGCACACTTCGTGGCCAAAGGCTACAACCAGGAGGAAGGCATCGATTATGATGAGACCTACGCTCTTGTAGCCAGATTAGAGACCATTAGGATGCTTGTATCCTTTGCATTGATTATGAACTTTAAGCTCTTTCAAATGGATATTAAGAGCACCTTTCGGAATGGCTACATTCAAGAGGAGGTATATGTTGATTAACCTCCCGACTTTGAAAATTTTAAATATCCGAACCATGTATATAAGCTCAAGAAGCCTCTCTATGGCCTGAAATAGGCTCCCAGAGCTTGGTATGACTGATTTAGCCCTTTCCTATTGGAAAAAGGGTTTGTGAGGGGTATGGTTGATACTATCCTCTTTATCCGTAGATTAGATTATCGTTGAAAGGATTTTTTAGAGGTTTTCCCCCTCAACAAATTGTCCCCGGCAGCAGCGCCAATTTGTTGAAAGGAGTCTTCTCTTTGGTGTGTTTTCTTTCTTTGGTTAAGTAAGTGAACTCGGTTTTATTCTTTGTTCACCATCTCGGCTTTGTTGAAATAAATTCCAACGCTGGTATAATGGTTTCAAGAATATTCCAATTACAACTTACTTCTAATAATCATGTGAATAAGTTATTCCTTCTTTGCCCCATCTCGACTTTGTTAGAATAAATTCTAACGCCAGTACAATGGTATTCAAGCAATCCCCCATTACGTAATTATTAAGTACCTTTGAATATCATCTCGGTTTTGTGGAATAAATTCAAACACTGGTTTAATGGTTATCTAATGTACAAAAGTGATGAATAGTTAGTTGTTAGAAACAAATAAATAAATAAAGAACAAAAGAATAATAAAGTTAAGTGACCTTTATTTATTTACTCCCTTTCGGGTTCCTTTTATTAACAAAACCAAACTTCTTCCTTAAGGAAGGAGATATTAAAGAATA
>NW_017722207.1:0-241 GCF_001865875.1 Lupinus angustifolius | reverse complement strand
TTCTTGAGGAGACAAGATCATTTTGAATGATGAAAGTATTTCTCAACTTCTTATGTATTTGAACTACGTAGACAAGTTCTTATTTTTACTTTGATTAACTCTATACACCAAGGTTTGAAATCCTCCTTTTAGTGTATGTCCTAAAATGGTAGAATGATGATCACTTATATTCACTTCTAAACAATACTACGTCCACAAAGAGACTAGGTTGTCACACCCTAATCTTGGCTACTCTAATATT
>NW_017722206.1:0-363 GCF_001865875.1 Lupinus angustifolius | reverse complement strand
AAACTTACTTACAAAAGTTTCTATGAACCGACCTTTCAAACTAAGAAATAAGAAGAGAGAATTGTGTTTTTTCTTAAGGGAAGAGGTCCTCTTAATGGAAGAAGTCTCTTAAGGGAAGAAGTCCTCTGAAGGGAAGAAGTCATCTTAAGGGAAGAAGTAGTTTTGAATGAAGGAAATGCCTTCCTATTTATAGAGTTTTCCCTGCCACTGCTGAGCTGCTATTTTGCACCGCTCAGCAGCTGACCAAACCCTTCAACATGGGTTTGGTCACTTGGTCAAATAGCTTGGTCACCTCCTTAAGCTTGACTCACCAAGGCTAGTTGTGAGCTATGGGACCAGCTATGGTGAGCTACTCCTGAAAAG
>NW_017722205.1:0-16430 GCF_001865875.1 Lupinus angustifolius | reverse complement strand
CATTTGCCTTCTCCTTTCTCCTCTTGAATTATAAACTAAAAACTATAAAACTTATTTAAAAAGAACTTCTATGAACTAAGAAATAAGAAGAGAGAATTGTGTTTCTACTTCAGGGAAGAATTCTTGATTTTTTGGCTTGTTCTGACCGTGCCATGCTTGTGTTCTAACCGTGGCAGGCTTTGTCTGGTGCTAGGCTGAGCGGTCAAGCAGGTCCACTAAGCTCCCTGCTTGAGCAACTTGGTCTGGGCCTGGTTCGTTTGACTGAGCCAGGTTGGGTCTGACCGTGCCAGGCTGGTGTCCAGGTCAGCTCAGCGTAGCTTGGTCCATGCTAAGCTGCCTGCTTGAGCACCTTGAGTTTGACTTCTTTTTCTTCTTGGACCATGAGTCTTTATTCTCTTTTCCTTTTTCTTTCTAAATCCTAAAAAAACACATTAAAGAGAAATACAAACACAAATATACAAGATTGTGATATTTTATCCAAAAAGTATTGTTTTTAAGTTGGTTTTTCTCAATTATGCTTAAGATAAGTGCCATAAAAGTGTATGAAATTTAGGTATGTTTGGCACTTATCAATGATCATGTATTATTAGTTAAAATATACCTTGATGATATAATTTTTGGATCTACTAATGATAGTCTTTGTAAAGAATTTTTTAAGTTGATCCAGGGAGAATTTGAGATGTTGATGATGGGTGAGCTGACTTTCGTCCTTGGGCTACAAATTAAACAAATGGAAAGTGATATCTTCATTCATCAATCAAAATATTGCAAGGAGTTACTCAAAAAGTTCGACATGGAAAAATGTAAAGAAGCTTCTAAACCTTTGGCCTCCGCTTGCTATCTAGGCAAAGACGAAAAGGGAAAAGCTATTGAGGTAACAAAATATCGAGGGATAATTGGCTCTTTATTCTATTTGACTGCGAGCCACCCCGATATTATGTTTAGTGTTTACGTGTGTGCTAGATTTCAAGCATTACCTAAAGATTCACATTATAGTGATGTTAAACGCATCATGAGATATTTAAAAGGAACCATAAATATGAGATTATGGTATCCTAGGGATGCCTCATTATCCTTGGTAGAGTATTCTGATTCTAACTTTGCTGGATGTAAGCTGGATCGAAAGAGCACTAGTGGGACTTGTCACTTACTAGGCAGTTCCTTAGTTGCATGGCATAGTAAAAAGCAAGTCTGTGTTGCTTTGTCCATCGTCGAAGCGGAATACATTGTCGTTGGTATGTGTTGCACTCAAATCCTTTGGATGAAGCAGCAACTTAAGGACTTTGGTCTTAAACTAGGAAAGATCCCCATTTAATGTGATAATACAAGTACCATAAACCTATCCAAGAATCCCGTTTTGCATTCGCGAACCAAGCATATAGAAATTAGACATCACTTCTTGCGTGATCATATTCAAAAAGGCGATTGTGTGCTTGAATTTGTTGAAACTAGTAAGCAATTAGCTGATATTTTCACCAAGCCCCTCTCACGATATACTTTCTATGTTCTTCGAAAGAACTTGGAATCCTTGATGAAATATATCTTGATTAAAATTGTCCAACTCTTTATTAATTGCTTTGCATGCTAAATGTCTAATATGCTTCAAAATGAATACTTATTGAATGCATGTCATTCCTAATATGATTCATGATCTAGTATAATATGCTCTAAATGTATATATGACTACTTAAAAATTGTTTGATATATGTTAGAAATCTTTGCATGCTTCTAAAACTCAAAAACCTTCTTCATTCTCCAAATCTGATGCCTGTTAATCGATTAACCATAAGTCTTAATCGATTAAAATGAGTTCCAGTAGCCAACATTTATTTTTCACGAAATTTAATCGATTAATGTCCCATCTTAATCGATTACATGAGCTCATTTTTCTGAAAATATGGAATTTTAACTTTGATTAATCGATTAAGTGTTGCTTTTAATCGATTAACGATAGTAGATATAGTAGAACTAGAAGCGCTTTTGCCATTTTTTTCAAATCCTCTCTATCCCCTTTCTCTCAAATCTCAGAGGCAACAACATAATCTGAGTTCTTAGCCAAAAATAAGAATAAATCTCACCCTTCACCCACATTGTACTTCATTTCATCTTATTTTCTAAAGAAAAGTATTTTTGACTGAGCTGGTTTTTGAAGATAGTTATCCAAGACAATTGAAATCTACTTCATATGTGTTCGTATGAAACTTCAATTGATATCATAGCTCAATTTGTGAATGTGGTTTAGCACTTAAGATAATGAGGATAATTGAGCACTTTTAACTTTAAAAATTGACATAAATGTCATTCATACTATGCATTGAGTTAAATAGTAATCAAATCCTATGATATTGATGAATGTGAAATTATGTTGTATTGACATTGCATCTAACTTACATTTTAGGACATAATTAGGACTTTAGAATTGTTTTTAGCTTTTATTTCTCTTTGCTCGGGTTGAACGGATGTTTTTGGCTATGTTATACAGGTTGGATGGATTGAAGCAAAAAAGAGTAGAGATTGGGTGCAAGAAGAGGGAATTCGGTGTTGAAGTTATGCGGAGACCAATTGAAGGGTCAAAATAAGTCACATTGGAGCCTGGATTGAAGAGAACCAACTTGAAGTGAAGACACCATGATCCACGGTCAGGCCGTGTCTGACACCTATTGTCGTGGATGGCAAATTCTATTCCTATTTTTTTAGATTTGTTTTATTGGGTTTAGCCCAATTAATTAGGATAAATGAGGGTTCTCCCTCAAGGATTGAACACGTTTTAAATTACAATTCTCTAATTTAGAATTTGGTATTCTCTTTTCATCATGAGTGAGTAATTCCTATTGTTTCTCGGATTGGGGTCATGCCCTTTTACATTTAATAAACACTTGTTCTTACTTCTATTTCATTGAGTGTTGTGATTTGAATCATTAAATTAAGTTTTACTCGTGTGAGTTGTCTAGCCAAAAAATTACACCTCATAGATACAATGGGGAAGGACCGAGAGGTGAACGCAGCTATCCGACCATTCAGTTATTCAAACTAGAATCCTAAGTCATGAGAGTAGCCTTAAGATTCTCGAGGGTTTCTGGAATTCACCTTGGGTTGCTATGAAGCAATTGGATAGAAAGATCCAAGTAAAGGATTCGATTGATAACCGTACCACGAGAGTATGTGTAACTTCAATTGAGTACATGTGTCAGAGCTTGAGATAAAATGACACATATCGAAGAGTCATTCACCCTCACAACTTAAAGTTCAAGAAAAGGAGCAAAACAAGGATTTGCGAGTGTAAAGGCGGTGACCCTAATCTTGGGAACTCTTACTAATTTAGATTTCAATCTTTTTTACTATTTTCATAATTATTCTTGTCAATTGTTCAATTATTCTAAATTCAATTTTAATCATTATTTGAGTGAAGTATAAATTAATTGTTATAATTAAAGGAATTTTCCAGTCCTCGTGGGATCGATATTTTATTACTTGACGATATAACCGTGCACTTATGATTTTCTCTATCAGATATCAGTCTTTATGTCATTCCAGATATTGAACGGGAAAATGCGTAGGATTTAGACAGCTAAAGCATGCGCTCAACACAATGTTTGCACCCATCGTAGAAACTAGACTAAGCAAGAAATTCTCTAAGCAGAAAGCTCAAACCCAATGAACTAACATGATATCAAATAAATCTAATTAGAATCTTTAGAGATAAGCTCGCTAAAATTTGGATAAATAGGAGGACAAAACATTGTAATAAGTACGAAAACTAGGATTGAAAATAGCAAGCAACCTTCTATACCTTGTTGAGAAGAAAGAAGAATGTCAACAACATTGAAGGCAATCGTTTCCATGAGAATGAGGAGCTAAACCCTTTCTTTCTAAGATTAGATGTACCTATTTAAACTCGATATATCCTATATGACTATTTCATTTGTTTGCAGCACGATTGTATTATTTTTCTTGTCTACTCTTTTATCTAATGTTTGTTTCGCTTGATCACCCAAATTATGATTTAAAGTTTTAATGTGTAATGAGAATTCAATATTTGAACTGTACCTAGAGTATGTTATCTAGTAACATTCAATTCTAGGAATGAAACTAATTGAACTAGTTACTGTTAAGTGGCAAATTGATCTATAATTAACACATAATTTTATGGCACTTTACAACTTAATCAACTCAATTTACTGGAGAAATACTCATACATGATTAAAAATTCGTTTTATTGGCTAAATGTTACCCTTGAGTGGTTTTATGGACTAAATAGGACAACAGGAAATTCTAAGTTTTGAACTAGACTTGGCCACACTCAGTGAAAGAAAAGTCATACTCAGCACAAATCATGCGTTGAGGATCTAAATTCGAGGAATTCAACAATTAGCTATTGCCTGAAATATGCTCAGCGCAACTTGTACGCTCAGTGCAATGGGTGGTGCGCTCAGCGCCACAAGCCACGCTCAGCGCAACCTGATGTGTCCAAGAATTGCACCCAACCTACTGGAACCCACACTCAGCGCAAGAACGATGCGCTGAGCCAGAAGCTAACCTCATAACAGTATTTATAGGACTCTAGGCCATTTCAATTACTTACTTACTTCTTCGAATTGTACTTTCTTTGTAGCTTTATTTTTAGAGAGTTTAACTCACTTAGTTCATTGAAACTAAGTGTAAGTATCATAGGTGATAATCGTTACTCAACTTTGTGTGGTTCTACCGCCTCATGAGTGTATTATCCCTATCATTCTTACATTTTGTGGATATGAGTAGCTAAACAACTTTTATTTGGGGTTTAATGTAGTACAAACTTGATGTAACCACATTTTGATTCAATAATATTCCATGAAATTCATTTCCATTTTGAGTCATGTCTTTACTTAATGCATGCTTTAGAATTGATCAACTTTTGCATGAATTTAGAATCTTTGCTTAAAGTTTTTTGCATTATTCTGAACCTACATTTATCAACAATTTCTGTATTTGCTAGACATAGACTTGCTTTAATTGTCATTTTATGCATGTCACTTTTTGGTATCTAGACATAGGACTAATAGTGTGATTTAATAACTCTCAAACTGAATAAATGTGTTACGAGACATAGTAACATGTTTGAAGGTTCATAAAACTAAATTTTTTCATTGTAAATACTAGACATAGATATACTTATGATAAAGTGCTAGCATAGACCAAGATATTGACATTTAGCACAATTGAGGTGTTGTATTTTACTCAACTTACATGCATGATTTAGTAGACATATGGGCATGAGTTTCTAAGTCATTTTTCTTAATCTTATGCATCAAAATCACTAGACATAGATTTTTCCTACATAAGTGACTAACTAACTAAGACATTAACAGTTAGTCATATTGAGGTGTTTCTATTGACTACTTTTTCTAGATGGTATGAAATAACGAATCAAAGTGGAAACTAAGAGTGAGTGTGAAGTTCAACCCCGACTATATTTATCATTATATAAAGTACATCCAAAGTGTTTGTGTCACACAACAAAAAAACCCAAAAATAAAAGTATTGAGCTGAGACATTAAATTGAAAGACTATAGTTTAAGCAAATCCATGTGGAGATGATAATTCACTTTCTATACTTATTTGTGACATTGAGGTAGTATTTATACTCATATTTGATGGTTAGCAGTTACTAAACACCAAATTGCATTATGATTGATTGATTGTTCAAGGGATTGAGAATTGGTTATTTCAATTGTTTATATGTTTATTAGGGATTGATAAATAGATAAGAACTAGTGTTGAGAAGTTCATAGGAAAGTTTATCTTTTTAATGCTATAAAATATTGGATACACAGCGGATGAATAATGAAGTCTAATCTCAGGCATGTCAAATTTGTTTTTTATGAAGACATAGAGGATGAATAGTGAAGTCTAATCTCAGGTTTCTCATGCGAACAAGTCCTTGTAAGAACAAAGGCAAGTGATGAGCTTCTCCTTTTGGATTTCTAGAGTGTGATCCCAAGTGTAATCAAGTTTTTTCTCCCTTTGGTTTTAGGTGGAGTTCCCATTCTTCTGTCTGGATATCTAGCTCTACCATCAATACATGTTTAGATCTCTTAGTAGGTGGAGGTCTCTGGGTTGGTGTGTGGTTGATGTTGAGACTCTAATGGTAGCAATTGCACATGTTATGTTAGTCTCCTCTAACTGCACAAACCAAGAGATCCTAAGAAAGGAACTTCATATATAGGTAAGGGTGGAGACCATAGTTTCCAATGTGTTGAGGATTGGTCAGCCAATGATTGCGCTGTAAGGTGGTTTCCAATCATAGACCATGAACTTTGTCTTTATTGCTCTATATAGAGGATGATTACCCATGGTCCACCATACCTCAACGTAGCCCCTTAGGATGACCCCTACCTCGATGAAACTGACCACCTGACTATCATAAGGCAGGAAATAAGTCCTGGTTGTGTAGATCTAACTTCTCAAACCAGTCTTGGAACATGGTGTATGTTGAGTTTCCTTAGTCGATGAAGCGCTTCTTGACCTTTTTATTGTCCAATATTATTGTTATAACCCAGTTATCATGTCCCCTTACGACACCTTAATAATCTCGGTCGTCAAAAGCGATGGGTGGGTCCATCTTGCTGATGGTTGACGGGAGGATCTCATATCTAGAAGCAACTTGCATAATCTTCTACAAGAAGGTCTAGCAATGAACCGAACCAACTTACTATTCGTTCGAAACTCGATTCGTTATTTAGCTCGATAAACTTGGTTTATGAACCTAATGAGCTGAGCTTAAGCTAGAAATTGAGCTCGTTAAATAAACAAGCCAAACTTGAATTGAATATAGTTTTAAACTAATTTTTAAGTTTATTATGACCCATACTTTATTTTTTATATTTATTGTTATTATATATAAAAACAAGATTATATTTATATATATCTTTTTTGTAGTATTTTTTTTCAAAATTTAATTAATTATTTGAATTGTCCAAATGAACCATTCGAACTGAACCGAATAGTTTGTGAACTTTAACCGAGCTGAAATCGAGCTAAAATAATAACTCGTATCGAACTCGAGTCGAGTTTTGAGCTGAGCCAATCCTTATCGAGCTGAACCGAGTTGAGCTCTGGTTCGACTCGGTTCGGCTCGTTTCTAGCCCTACCTATAAGTATCGCTTCTGGGAAAACCTGGATGTATCGCTCGTTGCAATCCCCCTGAAGATAGTATTGATGTCGAATGGGCTGCATGTCCTTTGGTTGTCGCGACGGAACCCATCGATATACGTGTTTTTTCTCGACAATGAAGTGCCTCAACTTGTCGGGTTGGATGATGTCTTCGATTGTGTCCTGGAGCTGGGAACAATCACCGGTTTTGTGGTCGTAGTTGCTATGAAACTCGTAGTACTTGGTTTGGTCCTTCTGTCCTTATCTCCAAATGGTATTGGGTTTTGGGATTGTGGCGAAGTTTGCGGACAAGAATTTTTGGAGGATTTTTGAGAGGGTGGTGTTTAGAGCAGTATATATTGTATAATTGGATTTTGGGAGGTCTTTGTGATTTAGTGTGTGGTGGACTCCTTTGTTCTCGTGCATGATGTGGATCCAAACGTTATACTTTTAGTTGGGCGTTGGGGGTCTCCTAGGTTAATGATTTTCTTAGCCCGAGAACGGAGGTACTCCATAATCATGACCAATCTTTTGCCAACTCTATTTTTAACATATTCGGCTGGATCCTAGTGAGAAGGAGGTGCACTAATGGATTCAAACCATAGACTTTCATTGCAGCTTCGTTGAATATATCTAGGTAGTTCCTGATAGATTCATGTCAACCTTGCTTGATTCTGGACAAGGTATATGAAGAGTGGAGTTGCTCTTTTTTTGCTATGAAATGGACATTAAATTTGACCACCAAATCCGACCATTGGATAATGGAGTGGGGTTCTAAGTGGGTGAACCAATGCAATGTTGTGTGTTTCAATGTCATGGGGAAATCACAAGACATGATTGGGTATGATGCTCCATGAAATAACATTGATGCCTCAATAGTGCCCAAGTGCTCTTGTAGGTTGGTGGTTATGTCATACTAGTCTATGTTTATGGGGAGGGCGAGTTGGGTTGGCAGGGTGGAAGACATTATTCATGCGTTGAAGGGATATTTAACCCTTGTATCTCTTGTGTTCTAACGACGATGCAAGATTGGTAGTGCATTTTGCTCTAGGTGTGTTGTCTTGTAAGTGGGATGCGACTCAATGGTGGACTCGTCTCCGTAAACTTCTTGAGTTGGTTTGGGTGGTTTGTAGTTGGTGTCTGTTTTGTTTTGGCGGAATTTATTCAGCAATTGGGCCTATTGTTGGATGAGTTGCTCTTGTCTTTCGATCATTTGAATGAGTTGTTGTGTGGTAGGTTGTGGTAGTGTGGCGGTGGTGTCATGCGTTTTGTCGGCTTGGTTAGAATGTTGAATGTGGGATTGGGGGTTGAGAGAAAGGATGTTGCGATTTGGTGACATGTTTATTGTTGCTCCTTCGACGTGGCTTAGGGAATGTGCTTGATTTCTAGTAGTTAGCATGGTGTAGGTAGCCACTAATGGTGCCGATGTTCTTTTGTATGGAGGAGGTAGGATTGGAATAATGATCTATCTGTTGAATCTAGGCAAGAGCCAGCCTCAGACCGCTTGGGTGAGTGCGTGAAAAGACACTTCAACGCTCAAATCAGTATGAGTGAAGATATGATAAGAGAATATGAAGATGCAAGAGTATAAGTGAGGGTGTTAAGTGTCAACTTCTTTATTAGGGGTCTATTCTATTTGTAAAGAGGTTGAGTGTGGTATATTCCATAGTGGGTAGCTTTAATCATGACAAGTGGTCCAGCTAGGTCTTTCCCAGATTGGTGTGGGCTGCTTTATCCATGCTTGGCGGCCTTGCCATGCCTGTGCTCTAGCTAGCATAATGTTTTATTCAGGGTGAGTTATTTTGTCGCATGTCCAGGCTGTTGTAGCCGTATATCAAGTTTGTTCTCGTCAGAGGGTAGCTTTCAGTGTAGAGATAGTGTATTCAACTTTATAGTAGTGTTTGCACAGCTCAAGCAAGGTGACAACTTGGTTCTACAGATGCTTACTAGGCCATGTCTTATCACTATCATCCTTTCCTCAATTAGGTCGGCCACCTGGGCAAGATTGACAACCTGATGAGCCGTATCTTATTTTGTTCGGTAATGGTTGTGGCTTTACGAGTTGGTCAAGTCATGATCGGGATCGGTTTGGATACTAGGATGGAATAGATTTCAACCGTGATCACAGGCATTTCCTCAATCCTAACTGCTTGCTTGTAACTCACATCAGAAGATCAAAATCTCAAAGTAGAAAGATCAACAAAGTGCACTTGTTGTAAACTCATCACAAGGTAATTCTCTACAAAAGCCGAATCCTTGCTAAACTCCAAGTCTTCTCAGGATTCTTAGCTAAACTGTTTCATCAATAACTAGCCTTTCACCAGCTTTTTCATTATAAACTCGCCAAACTCCAAATATGAGTGCTTGTAGTTGTTAATAAATCAACTATAACCTGATAATGTGTTTTTGCCAGTTCACAAAGTCAGCAATGGGTACTAGAGCTAGTTAAATGTTTTGTTAGCCTTATAAGAGTGTTAGGAATTGGAATGTGAATGAAATTTACCGTAGATAGAGAATAATGTATAGTTAATTATATATTCGTAGTGAGGGTCTCTCAAACTATAGATTACATGATCTCTTTTTCCATCACAGTCAAGTTGTAGGTAAATATATGTAAGGTTAAGCTTTTGTGATACTGTGCGATACAATAAAAGGTAAAATCAAAGCCATGAAATAAGAATCATAAAGCCTATTAACTATGTGGAAGGACAAATAAATTAAAAGCTATAGAATGGTTTCACTTTTAAAGTTGTATCAATTTCGGAATGAGATTCAAAAGAAAAGACAACTCCTTCTGAGAGAATTGAGGCTTGCTGTGCAACTTCCCAATCCCTTCAGTCAAACCCTCTTCATCAACAACCATTGCTGACGTTATCAAATTCGCAACGACCTCTGTTATTTCTTGGACCAAATCCACTATTACCCCATCAATTCCCATTAGATGTTGGATGTAAACTGCTTCTGGAACATTGCTGTATTGCCAAACCAAAAGAAATCAGTCAGAAAACTACATTCATTGACTACCAAAACACATATTATAGCCTAAAGTGGACAGTACATACTTCAAAGCACCATATGTAAGGAGAGAAAGCTGAGACTCCTTGATCTTAGTTACTACACCAGGATTTCTAAATACTCCTTTAATCTCAGAGACAATTCCTTGCAACCCATTCTCCAAACAATGCTTCAAAGCCTCCTCCAGAGAGTTCCTTCGGACATCTTCATAGATTTCACACCCTCCATTTGTCAAGAAGAATACCTAGTTCAACACAAATCAACATGTTAGAACCCCAAGTTAAAAGAAATAAAGACATTCTCCTTTCGAATTTTAAATAAGGGTATTAAACTTACAGGGTAGGCACTTTGCAATTTCTTAACTAGTGATGCAGCATCTGGCTGGAAAGTTGAGAAGATAATAGGTCTGTCCTTGGCATGATCAAACACAATCTATTCCAAAATGTAAAAGAATTTAAGAATTATGAAACATCATAAAGCTATAGTACTGTCTGTAACAAAGTAAAAACCATATTATTCAAATGTTCATGAATTTAAGACTTTACCTTCAAGATGGCTTTAAGGACATGAACAAGATAATCTTGTTCATAGACAGTGTGGTCATCAAATTTCAACTCAATGTTAAAACCCAAAGAGGGATGCACATGGAGAAAAGCTTCTTCAAGTGTACAAAGTGTGTCATCTTGTTCAACATCCCATTGGACTATTTTCCCATCCTTGTTTCTTCGGAGCAAAGCTTTTCCCTCCTTTCCAGCTTCTCTTTGAGGACCGTAGGCAAGGAACTCAGATAAACTCAAGTCTGTGATTCTCTTCTCAAATAAAGTACCCTGTAGAAAAGTTCCAATGTGCACATTCAGAATCAATCACGAAAGGACAAGTATTTAAATAACAGTTTCGGTAACGAATTGAGAAACTTCGAACATTTCAGAAATGGTGGGAATTGTGGTTAGTGCAGCCATAATTGTGACCACAATACAGTTTTGGCAACCCATAAAACCTTGACATAATAGCATGGTCACAAACCCAGATTTAAAACCTCAGTGCCACATGCTAAGATTTTATGAAGTGTAATTTAAAATTGGGATAGAAATTTAATGAAAGAACAAATGTGTTCTATTGGTAGAGATGTGGAGTATGAACACCAAGTTCAAACCCGACAAATGCACATTTTCCCTTTCTAGCTTGCTGTCAACAGAACTTTGACTATCGAAGAAAAATCAAGGAAAAACAAAAGGAGATTGGTGTGAACTTACATTGTTTAAGGTGAGAATGACGTCATCGTGGAAAATGATTGGGCAGTCATCATTTGTAACCTACAAAAAACCATTTTCTCTTTAACACACTTCCAAGTTTTTTAAGCCAAATCAAACTTTCATAACGAAAAAAATATGAAAAAGAAGCCCCCCACAACACAAAAAACAAATCAGTACAAATTCAAGTAATCAAAGGTAAACATGTTTGACAAAACCTAAACCAAAAAAATAAACACGTTCATAAAAAAAGAATTAAAACCCATGGAAAGTAGAGTATGTACAGAAAAGCCACGATTAAATTCAAGTGTAAACGTTGGATTTTATTTTCTATGAGCCTCTTCTTAAAATTTAATGAATAAAAAGAAAGAAAAATAGTGTTCACCTGAACGTCAAATTCGATGTAATCAATGGGAAAACTAGCTGCAGCATTGAAGGATGTGATAGAATTTTCCTTGATGGCTTTCATCCTCCGATCCAATGATTGCAAAGCATTCATACCATGTCCCCGGTGTCCGATTACCAGAAACTTCGGTACCTTAAATTCGGCTCGACTCACTTGCACCCCTGTAATTAATAATTAACAACAAATCAAATATACATTTTCTTGTTAAGAAAGAATATAATAAAAGAAACGGAGACATAAAAGATTGTTTTACCGTCAGAGAAGCGGGTAGAGTAGAGAGAGAAGGAAGGGCTCTCAGGAACAATATCAAGGGAAGACACATCGGAAACATGAATAGCCTTGAGAGCCATAGTGAGAGAGTGATGAGAGGGAGAGAACGGGTTATAGCAACAAAATTGTTGAAGGTTTTTGTGTTGCAATGAAGAGGAAATGGATTGGAGGGGTTGGTATTTATTATGGGTTTCCGTTTGGAAGCAATGTAAAAAACGAGAAGGGAACCACAACTGGATCTTCGCGCTCATTGTCATATGCTCTGGATATTCCAATTCCTAGCTACTCTCGTCAACGTCCTCTTTCTTCTCAAAACGTCAATGGTAAATGCTGAATTGGTTAGTAGTTGTCACGCGGAAGAGATAAGTGCTGTCATAAATGGAATTTTTTCTTCGGAATTACTGTTTACAAAATTCATACCTCAATTTTTCAACACTAATTTATTTCTTGAATTCCACACTAATTTATACTATTAGTAGATTATTAATTATTATTCGTTATTCATTATCCTTTATCTATTAACTATTATTCAATCTCTTAAATAAAAGTTAGAGTCATTTGGGTTTATCATATTATTTGTGACTATTAACTTACTCCCAAATAAGTTTAAATTATTATTTTAGTTCTCAATTTTCATATGCTCTAAAATGTTCGCCCAACATGCCATTTTCGTCCATAGGCATTTCAAATGGGCGGTCAGGGCGGCCCACGAGCATCAATGAACATTAAATTAAAAAAATTGATGGGTCAATATGACAAATGTAATTCATGTTCTCCCCACTTGAGTGTATATAACAATTTTCCAAAATATAATATTTTAGCAATTAAATGCATGTCTGGTTTATGCAAAACAAGATGTTATATTTTGTGTTTTTAATTTTACTGTCAAACACTATGTACCCATGTGTACTATGTCATTTTTAGCATTTTTTTAATTTAGGGCGGCCCGCAAGCCCACCCTGCCCATGTTTAGGGCGGGCAGAGCATGATATTTCATGCCCTATTTTCCGCCCTAATTTTGGTGGGCATTGTGTGGACAAGGGTAGAGCGGATAGGGCGGCCCTAATTGCAAATGCTAATCATATGTGGTGTTTCCAAGCAGGAAATTCTAATGGAGAGGGAAATAATGTATTTCTTACATTTTTTTAAATAATAGCTAATTTAATTTATTGGGACTTGAATTCGAAGGACTTAATTGATGGAGCCTCAAATAAAATCACCTAAAACTAAATGAACAATATGGTGACACACATGAAATTGTTGACATTTCCTTTGTTAGTCACATTAACATTTTCAATGCAAAACTAAAATAGGAACCAATAGTTTACTAATATATTTCGAAGCTCCAATGACTAATACAAAAAAATTAAATTTCTGACCAAAATCAAATTTTAGCATATTTGTAGGAATCGAAAATATTTAAATCTACTTTAAAAGATATCATTTGTTTTAAAATGGTTTTTGAGCATGTAGATATAAAGATGAAAAATAAGGAACAAAAAACATATAATATAGTTCATTATAAAAGAAAGATTAAATTTGTGTTGGTCAAATAATACAATTGTTTAAATTATGATGACTCAGATTTGATTCCTAAATTTAAAATAAACATCATGTATTATTTAAGAAATATAAAAAGTAAGTCTTCAAAAAATAAATTATGCACTTTTGAGGAATTGAGAACATTAATTTTGATGGAAAAAATTCCATAGGTATTATATTAAGACCCACTGAATTCACAAGTATATTAAATTGATGGTCAAAAGTTCGCTTTCAGGTAACAATACTTATTGGAAGAGAAGAATCACATATCTTCATAGAATATTAGTTCCTTATTTATAGAGTTAGCGAACAAACTTGGTTATAATAACTCCATAAAATAATCAAAGTCCAGTGACTGAGCCATGAGCTATATGTTAGAACAAGAATTCAATCATATTGATCAGGTCACATGGCAAATGTTTTCCCATATAGAGATGGTAGTTGGCTTAAAATAAATAATAATATTTTCCATAATATTTGTTTTTGGATTGAATAGATTTTAATTGGATTTAATATTAATCGTGGGAATTTTTCATAATATTTAATTGCTAGGATTAGGGGTAAGTAAGATGTGACCTTACACACTTACTCGATATGGCAGGTCATGATAGGGTCCAAATATGATCTGATTTCATTAGGTCTAGGGCTAGGTTAGGGATGACAACGGGTACGGGCGAACATGGGTAGTAGCTACCCACTATCCGTTTCAAAATAGGAGAGTATTACCCATACCCGTCCGTACCCGTATGGGTACCCGTGTATGAGTTTTTCGTGGTACCCGTGGGACAATAGGTATCCGCCGGTTTCCTATATTATAAATGAATTTTTAACTTCACACTTCTATTATGTTTGAAATGAGATTAAACTTAATTAATTTTGTGCTTTTTGATTGAATATTTGGCAAAAATGCTAAATTTATTGTTGATTTCTATTTGTGTGATTTGATGTTCAGATTTTCTTAACAAAAAGTATATATTTTCTTTGCAAGACATGTGTGTTTCTACACATATAATAATATTTGTAGGATATTTCAACATCAAATTCAATAAAAGATGTAAACAAGGTAAAATAAATGTAAACAAAGTAAAAGAAAAAGATGTACATAGTGTAATGAAGGTTAGAATAATATATTTTTTATTTTAATTAAAGATAATATAGTAATCATATAAATAATGGGTACCCACAGATACGGTACCATAATACTCATACTCGCCCGCATGTACTACATGTATTTTTAAAAACTCATTAGTAAAACCCACGGGTACCCGTTTATAACTTGTACTTGTGTCGTACAGGTTTTACCTGCGGGTATCCACAGGTATAGGTTTTTTTGCCATCCCTAGCTAGGTCCAGGTTAAAAATTTAGACTCGTCAATGTTTAGGATCGGGTAATGGATAAACTTAACATAACCCGATCCGTCCTATAATCACCCACTCGTCATGTTTGTATATATGTCAATATTCAATTGTATATACAGTAATGACATCTCTTTGGGCAAAATAAAATTGATTTTATAATTTTTTAACATATATGCATATATGTAAATGATTAAAAAATATATACATATATATCATTTCATATATCAAATTACATATTCATAATAATAAGTAATATTGAGAAGACTATCTAAATGTGTTATGCATTATATTTAATCGAGTCAAGGATCAGGGTTCAGGTTCAAAAACTGACTTGATCAACAATTGGAGTTGGCTTAGCTTTTAGGGCTAAGGCTGAATTCAAGTTTAAAAATTACCCAATCAACAATTAGGGTCTGGTATGGGTAAACCTTACTCAACCCATTCCAGCCATAGGTGGGATGACGAGGATCCACAATTCATTTCTAAATGCAAAGGGTCAAAAATCACAATGATTTATATTAAACAAAACAAGATAGGATTTTTTATCTACTATCTTAATACCAATTCAAAGGGCCGGTGTTATTATCATAATAGACATCATATATTATTAACAATTGGATTACAAAGGGTTATATTTGTACTACTATGTTGGTGTTATTACTATAATAGACATCATACATTACTCACACTTGGATTACAAAGGGTTATATTTGTAATACTATATACTATTTTCTGTACATTGTTTGTAATTACTGTATGTATATAACTTTCTACTGTTACTTCAATATCTGTTGGGCAATTTTGTCATTGTATATCAAGGGATAATAATTTTTAATCACTTTCTGCAACATCATTATTATATGACACGATTTTACAAAAAAAGTTGTACAATTACCATTTTGGGCATTTAATATACATTGTGATCGTTTAGAATTCAGGGTTAAAGTCATAGTTTCATATTATAATCTTTAATGGTTTATGCAACATTATTATTACTATGACACAGTTTCACAAAAAGGGTTAGAGTATTATGTTGTAAGCTTGTTTTTATTGAGGATAATTTTGTCATGCATAGGGAGAATCGTTTGGTTTTTCAAATTTTTTATATAGGGTTGTGCAATTACCATTCTGGACATTTAATATATACTGCGAGTGATTTGAATTCAGGGTTATAACTGTATTTTGTAACGCCCCGAAAAATACTTCTCAAAAACATTGCGGAAAAATGGGTAAATTTTTTTTTGAAATGGGGATGTATAAAATTGTTTCCTTTTAAAACCTTCTTTTTCCGGGACATCACTTTAAGTAACTCAAATGCGGAAAATCAACTTATCGTTATCGAATGATAACTTAACCTGATTCACAATTTCCTGAATAACACCATGCATATAAACGGTTAAGTCATCTTTAGTTCATACAAACTAAATCAACAAAGGCGGAAACTACATCGCCACTAA
>NW_017722204.1:0-1540 GCF_001865875.1 Lupinus angustifolius | reverse complement strand
TCTATATTGACTCAAAATTAAATTACGAATCCAACGGCATGATCGGAATTTGATTCCGAGTTAGGGAACTCAAAAAGACACTTTTTGAGCCGTACCGGGCGGATTTCGTCCCCGATAGTGGTCCAGAACCGATTGTCTCCAAAAATTACCAAAATTTACCACAAAATAGGAAATAAAATTACAAGACTAAAACTCAACTAGAGTTTCGTCTAATTATTTACTAAAAATTCCCAGAAATTCATTTTCGAATATATAATTAATAAAAATATTAATAAAATCTTATAATTCCAAATCGTAAAATTCGCGGTGTTACAATCCCCCCCCTTAAAAGATTTTCGTCCTCGAAAATAGAGCATACCTCTCACTTGAACAGATGGGGATAGGATTCTCTCATTGCATCTTCGACCTCCCAAGTCGCATCTTCGCCATTTGCGTGACTCCAAATAATCTTAACAAAGGTAATCTCCTTTCCTCGGAGGGTTTTCGCACTTCGAACACCAATTCTCTCCGGCATAGTCTCAAAATTTAGCTTATTCTTTAACTAGATCTAATCGGTTTCAAGGGATTCTTTAGGGTCGCTAAACACTACTGTCTTATTAAAGCAGCTCAATATCATATGGATCCTAGAAAAACAGTCTATTCTTATAGACAAAGCTAAACGGTTGACAACATCCACGAATAAGAATGAATGGGTCTCACCCAAATCGAAGAGCACAGATAAAGAACTCTCATTCGTATGATCTGTACCTTATATGAGAGAGGTCCTCACTCGCCTCAATCTCAGCTCCGCTCATGGTGAATACCTTGCCATTGGCCTTTGGTCTTGCCGCTTGTACCGTGTTCACTTCTTCCTTTATCCGCTGTGGGCACATCGGCCTGATATGACCCGGTTGATTACAGTGGAAGCACACTGTGCACTTGAAACCATAGTGCCTTTTGTTGCACTTTGAACACTAGGGGTGTATAGGGTTGTTATTGTTCCCCCCCGACAAACTCACTCGCCTGTTGTTGTTGCTAGTGCTGTTATTGTTGTTCCCTTGTTTGTAGTTGTTGTAAGGCTTGATATTACTCGGCTGACTCCCAGAGGATGAAGCGTAAGGTTTCTGGTTGCGGTTGAAGGATCTTCCCCTTCCAAACCCTTGTCCAGAGTTCCTCTGAGGACCGTAGGAACTTGCAGGTTGTACAACACTCTCCAGTGTTGTATTCCTCGCCTCAACGCTCTCTTCATAGAGCCTGCATCTATTTACCAGAGTTGCAAAGTCTGGTATTTGTTGGTGAAAGAACATCACCTTCAGGTCTTGCTTAAGTCCATTCTCGAACTTAGCACACTTAGACCTCTCATTCCCAATCTCATTGTAATGTGGGGCATACCTCGCCAGTTCCTCGAATTTGGCAGCATACTCTCCCACAGTCAGACTCCCTTGCTGTAGACACAGAAATTCCATTTCCTTCTTGGTCTTCATATCCGCAGGAAAATACTTCTGCAAGAACTTATCCTTGAATGTGGTCCAGCTGACCACCTGGTGCTCATGCAACATCT
>NW_017722203.1:0-1053 GCF_001865875.1 Lupinus angustifolius | reverse complement strand
AGGATAGGATGAGGATGAGGATGAGGATGAGGATGAGGATGAGGATGAGGATAGGATTAGGATAAGGATGACGATGAGGATGAGGATGAGCATAAGATGAAGATGAGGTGGAGGATAGGATGAAGATGAGGATGAGAAGGAGGATAAGGATGAGGATGAGGATGAAGATGAGGATAGGATGAGGACGAGGATTTGATGAGGAGTTGGAGGAGGAGGATGGGGATGAGGATGAGGAAGAGGATAGCATGAGGGTGAGGACGAAGATGGGAGGAGGAAGAGGATGAAGATGAAGATGGGATAAGGATGTGGATAGCACTAGGATGAGGATGAGGAGGAGGATGAGGATGAGGATGAGGAGGAGCATGAGGATGAGGATGAGGACGAGGATAGGAAGAGGATGAGGATAAAATGAGGAATAAGAGGAGGAGGATAGGATGAGGATGAGGGTGAGGACGAAGATGAGGATGAGGATGAGGATGAGGAGGAGCATGAGGATGAGGATGAGGACGAGGATAGGAAGAGGATGAGGATAAAATGAGGAATAAGAGGAGGAGGATAGGATGAGGATGAGGGTGAGGACGAAGATGAGGATGAGGATGAGGATGAGGAGGAGCATGAGGATGAGGATGAGGACGAGGATAGGAAGAGGATGAGGATAAAATGAGGAATAAGAGGAGGAGGATAGGATGAGGATGAGGGTGAGGACGAAGATGAGGATGAGGATGAGGATGAGGAGGAGCATGAGGATGAGGATGAGGACGAGGATAGGAAGAGGATGAGGATAAAATGAGGAATAAGAGGAGGAGGATAGGATGAGGATGAGGGTGAGGACGAAGATGAGGATGAGGATGAGGATGAGGATTAGGATCGGGATAAGGATGGGGATGAGGATGAGGAAGAGGATAAAATGAGGATGAGGAACAGGAGAGGATGAGGATGAGGAACATGATAGGATGAGGATGAGTACGAAGATAGGATGAGGAAGAGGATGAGGATGAAGAGGAGGGTAGGATGAGGATGAGATTAGGATGAGGAGGAGGAGGAGGAGGAGGA
>NW_017722202.1:0-290 GCF_001865875.1 Lupinus angustifolius | reverse complement strand
ATAGGATGAGGACGAGGATAGGATAAGGATGAGGATAGGATCAGGATGAGGATAGGATCGGGATGAGGATAGGATCAGGATACGGATAGGATCAGGATACGGATAGGATAAGGAGGGGGACGAGCAGGATAGGAGGAGGATGAGGATGAGGAGGAGGAGGAGGATGAGGATAGCATGAGGATGAGGTTGGGGATAGGATGAGGATGAGGATGAGGATTTGGATAGGATGAGGATGGGGATGAGGATGGGGATGAGGATGAGGCTGAGGATAGGTTGAGGATGAGGATGAG
>NW_017722201.1:0-583 GCF_001865875.1 Lupinus angustifolius | reverse complement strand
TGAGGAGGAGGATGAGGATGAGGATAGGATGATGGCGAGGACGAAGATGAGGCTGAGGATGAGGATGAGGATGAGGATTAGGATAGGATGAGGATGGGGACGAGGATGAGGATAAGATGTGGGTGAGGACAAAGATAGGATGAGGAAGAGGATGGGGATGAAGAGGAGGGTAGGATGGGGATGGGGATGAGGATTAGGATAGGATGAGGAAGAGGATGAGGACGAGCATAGGATGAGGATTAGGATAGGATGAGGAATTGGAGGAGGAGGATGAGGAAGAGGATAGGATGAGGATGAGGATGAAGAGGAGGGTTGCATGAGGATGGGGATGAGGATGAGGATAGGATGAGGACGAGGATGAGAATAGGACGAGGACGAGTATAGGAAGAGGATGAGGATAGGATGAGGATCAGGATGAGGATAGGATGAAGACGAGGATGAGGATAGGATGAGGACGAGGATAGGATGAGGATGAGGAGTTGGAGGAGGAGGATGAGGGTGAGGAGAAGGATGAAAATAGGATGAGGGGAGGATGAAGATGGGATGAGGAAGAGGATGAGGACGAAGATGGGATGAGGATGAG
>NW_017722200.1:0-7974 GCF_001865875.1 Lupinus angustifolius | reverse complement strand
CATATCTTGCATTGGATATTGTGTAACCAACTCTTCTTGTGGTTGGGTTGTAGTTTCAACATTATCTTGCACATGCTTTTCCCCATGCATGTACCAAAATGTGTACTTTCTAGGAAACCCTTTTTGTAGTAGATGACTAAACACTTCAATTCTATTACCCATTTTAAGAAATCCACATGTAATACAAGGACATGGAATTTGATCATTTATAGGTACATTTGAAAAGGCGAAATCCAAAAATTGCACCACCCCATCCAAGAACTCCTTTGATCTAATTGGTTTCTCAATCCAACTCTTATCCATCATAACTGTGTGAATCTGTTTTTGACATACCAAACTTATAAGCCTCAATCAACAATTCATTAAAACTAATTGTATTGAAGAATCATTTAACTTATTTGTCAATAAAAAAATTAAAAGGTGAAAAAAAGGTACCCAAGTGCTTTTAAGGAGAGTGGGATAAGGACTTATTCCAGCTTTTGAGAATAATCGTGAAAAGTTGAAGGAAGAAAAATCTGAAATATTTCTTAGTTTCTTTACCCACCACCAAGGAAATATCTACATGCACACATAGTCAAACATTTCAGCTGCTTAACCTTTGGACCAATATCTAGTAGGTTTGATTCTTTTCTATAAACTGATAACCCAAACTTATCTCTGCCAATTAACTAACACATCATAATCGTTTCAAACTGTAACTTAAACCTTTAATTTACCAAACAAAATGTAACTTTTCCCCACCTTTATCTCTTTATCAACTTTGAAGCAGTAAAATATAGATGCTTTATAACAATAAAGATGTATTAAGTGAGGATCTTTGAGTGAAAAAGAGGACATATAGTAATATTATAATTAGCAAAGGTAGTCAATTTTCCCTTTCTATATGACAATAACATAATTTCAGTTCATATTTTAAAGATATATAATCTTTCCCTTTATATAGAGCCTCTTCCTTCTTTCTAAACTTTTTATGAACAAAACAAAAAGTAACATTAGCAAAGATTATATTAGAAAAAGGTAAGAGTGATGATTTATGCATAAATATTCTTGATGACTGAAAAGTGGCTTTTAAAGAAGTTACATAATAAGGTTGAAATGTTCAACGACTAGCATAGGAGTTTTTGAGAAATTTACCTTTCATGAAAATTTATCATTCATTAAACAGATAAACTCGAATTCAAATTTTGCATATGAAGAAATTAAAACTCACATTATGAGAAGTAGTCACTCTTTAATTACTATGAATGTTCTCAGCTAGAACAATATAATATTACTTCTAAAGGAAAATAACTCTATCAACTTCTAAATGGCCAATAACAAATAAAATGTTGGACCAAAATTCCATATCTATGTTGAGAAGTGAATATTGCGAGTCAATTATGTCTCTGCTATTACTACCAACAAAACTGTGGAAGTGCATAATTGGCAACAACAATATCTGACTAATCAAGAAAAAGTAAAGCTCATTCATATACATCAATATTTAGAAACACCATTTCAAAAAATGTGAATGATCACCCTGCTCCTATTATTCTTTCTGGAGTCTGGTAATCTATGCCAAATTGCCAACACTAAGACAACACAAGTGAACTAATGTAAAGAAAGCAGTGACCAACATTCAAGACCATTTGAGTTAGATAAACTTATATTTATAGTTAGAAATATATACTTTGATAGAGAGAATTTTTTTCCAGACAAGTGGTATGGGTACTGATTCATTATACAAAAAGGTCAACCAATTTTAGCAATACAGTTTATCCATTAATATAATACATTCTAGATATAAAAGTTTTTAACCAATTTTAGCAATACAATTTTTAGATTAATATCTATACATTCTCTTAGTATACATTTTTGTAGACGATTAAAGATGAATGAATTGAATGATATACAGATAATATAAAAAGTTATATACAACTGATACATAAACTATTTGTATAAGGGTTAATTTGATGTACTCTTATTAGTACATAAAAACATATACCATATCCAAATGACACATTAACATATTATTTAGAAAGTGCAAACTCAATAATATGAAAATACTATGTCAACAAAATTCAAAACTGGATCATCAAAACTCAGTTTCAAAACCCCAGATTGAATCTCAAACTTGAACCAATTCCTTTAACTAAAAGTACCCCAACTTTTTATTCATATGTAATGTATTATAACTATAATGATTATGTGTAGTTGCAACTCTATACTCTGAAGTACGTGCTAGCTAAATGATATCAATCAATAACACAAGACTATTCAAGTTGTAGTGTCTGACATTAACCATCCCTTACCCTTTATCCAACCCAAACTCGACAAGGCATTGTACCTTCACTTTTTCATCCAATCAAAAATCGACAACACATTGTACCTATCAAACCATTTTCTATCATTTCATATTTATTATCGAATTACAGTCACATCATCTCTTTCTTTATTGTTTCTCTTCCATTCACCAATTAAACTTGGAAATTTTCGAAGCACATAAAAAAAATACACATGATTTTATGCTAGGACTAGTTTAAGCTTCTCAGTGAAAGTGATGAGCATATATATTGTGAAAGTGATGAGCATATATATTGTGAAAGTGATGAGCATATATATTGTGAAAGTGATGAGCATATATATTGTCATATATATTGTGAAAACGCTAACCTGAATAACGCTAAATTAAGCGAAGCACGAGTTCATATTCTCCGTTGAAGTTAAGGTTCTGAAATTCAAAATCACAAGAAGCAAAACATCAATACATGCATAGATATAATTAAAACTATAATTTCTCAGATTTCTATAACTAATAATATTAGGGATTAGAGAAGCACAAAATTAGGGATTTGAGAAGCTCAAAATTAGGGATTAGAGTTGATGAAGTGATTTGAAACAAAATTATACAATTAAAAAAGGAGATGAAATGATTTCTTACCGATCAATGAAAAAGTTTGGAATGAATTGATTTCTGGATAGTGATGAAGTGAAGAAGTGATTTCTGGGAAAGAGAATAGAAGAATAAGTGATTTGTGGAAAAGAGAAGAGAAGAATAAGTGATTTATGGAAAAGAGAAGAGAAGAAGTTAATTTTTAAAAGCCATGGTGTGAAAGTGGTGAAGTGAAGAAGTATTTTTTTTGAGAAGAGATGAGAGAACGTGAAAGAGTGAAAGAGTGAAAGAGTGAAAGTGATAATGTGAAAGATGAACCATGGACCACATTGTTAGTTTTGGGCCTTATTTTTTGAATTTGCCATGGTATATGTAAGTGTGGCAAAAATTCTGTCCCCAAATGTCTTTTATTTTGTAGTGTTAGAAATAGAACTTCAATAACGTAGATGAATAAACTAAATTCAAACAATGAAATTATTAAGTCATATATGTTTATTATAAAAGTTACAGATTATTTTAAAAAAATAATGTAAATAATAATAATAAATTCCATAGGTAAACATTGAATTTAGTTTTTGGTATAAAATTAATTTTCAATATTCATATTTATAATTGTATGAATTCATAATATTAAAAATGTCAAATCCAAGTATAAAACATAATGAGCCACAATCTAAAATAAAGATAGTAATATTATTATTTTTTATTGAAGTTACTGAATAATGAAATTGTGATAAAAATAATAATATTGTATTCATTGAGGGTAATATTCTTTCAAATAATAGAAATGAAAATTCAATTTTTTTTAATAAAGCCTCTAAAACATTACAATGTATCATTGACCCTTATAAAGAAAAAACAATATTTTCTGCTTAAGGAAATAGTCATATCTTTGATTTGGTTTAATTGTGATAATGAAATTGATTCTTCTACATTTATTCAATTAAAAACAATAATAAGATATATAAATTTGTATGCATTATAACACATATTTGACTTATATTTTGATTGAATTATTTTTTATTCCTTAAGCAATGCTCATTGTGAATATATATTTTTAGAGTTTAGATTTGATTTGAATATTGCAATGTTACTATTATAGTATTAAAATAGTAACAATATGAACCATATCCTAAAATAATATAAATAATTTATTAATGAATTCAGAATTTATTTGTTTGTGGTTATTTTAAAGTCAAATAATAATATGTATTTTGAAAATAATTTTATTTTAGAAACGAATAGTAATGTGTTATAAATTTATTGATGTTTTTTTAATTATTAGGATCATGATGCGTTTCTCAATATTTTATAAAGTTCAATGCTCTCTATCTTCAAATAGAAAAATATAAAGTATAATAAGGTCTTTTTCTATCTCTACCCTATAAGAAAATATGTACAACTATTTTTTTTATAAGATATATAGTAAAATGTCATAATTATATGTCGTTATATAAATAATAGAAATATCATAACTCTAAATGGTGGACAAAAAGTTTATCTTCCAAATAATAGAAATGAAACTTCAATTTATGAGTAATTTTCAAACAAGGATGATTAGGTGAAACATAATCAAATAAAATAATATTTACTTATATTGTATGTGAATTTTTAAAAATACATTCAAATATTTATACATAATAATTATCAATCTAAAATAAAACATAATTATTTAAGATATATGCTAAAAAAAATCCTTATAACTTCATATATACTTATAAACTTAATCCCAAAAAATATGGTGCATAAAGAAGTCCTTATACTTATTTATATGGATGAGATATATTATCCCTCACAATTTGAATTTTATTTCTTACGAGAGTTATTTTAAAATCAAATACTTTCAACAATCATACTTTCAATAAATTAATGTTGATACAAATGCATGTATAACTGCTAATATTGCACATATACCTTCAAAAACCAATGTTAGTATTACACGCATATAAATACATCAATCTAAAATAATAAAAAGAATTCAGCATAATAACGTACACAATGATTAACATTGCAATATTAATTATTTAAGATATATGCTAAAAAAATCCTTATAACTTCATATATACTTATAAACTTAATCCCAAAAAATATGGTGCATAAAGAAGTCCTTATATTTATTTATATGGATGAGATATATTATCCCTCACAATTTGAATTTTATTTCTTACGAGTTATTTTAAAATCAAATACTTTCAACCATCATACTTTCAACAAATTAATGTTGATACAGATGCATGTATAACTGCTAATATTGCACATATACCTTCGAAAACCAATGTTAGTATTACACGCATATGAATACATCAATCTAAAATAATAAAAAGAATTCGGAATAGTAACGTAAACAATGATTAACATTGCAATATTAATCATTAGGATTTAGTGTTTAATCAAAACCTACTTACAATAATTTGAAGTATAAAACTATTAATCTTCTCCATATATTTAAAAGTAAAGAGATACTATTTCTTTTGAATTGCTATTATAATCGACAAATTTACCATGATGCTCGCGGGATGAAGCCAGAATGGCATGCCCCAACCCTAATAAAATATTATATGAATCAATGGGATGAAGCCAGAATTGCTGATAAGTTTTAACATATTTGCTTTACTTGAGACTACCCCATAAATATTGATTTATTAATGTTATTGATATTAAAATAAATTTTAAATATTCATATTTATGTTTGTATAAGTTCGTAGTATTAAAAATATCAAATCTATAGTATAAAACTGTTGGAATTTGGTTCGTCGGAAGTCGTTAGTGGAAACTTTTGGGTGTGAAATCTAAAAAACTCTCAAGTCTCACATAAAATAGTTTTGAAAAAACAACTCTCAAGTCCCACATAGGAGAGATGAGGAACTTGCAAAAAATTCCATGTTATAAATAGAAGTCTCCTCCCTTCATATTTTACTGCCCCAAGTTGAATGCGCTTTCATTCAATTTTTTCTTTCTCCCTCACTTTTTCTGCTGACGCATTTCCGACAAACTTCCCCTCCTTTCTTTCTGTGGCACTAAGAATTGCACAGGTAGCCAAATTGTGGGAGTATCGAGAACTGACACTGGTAGTGAGTATTGTGGGAAAAGAATTGGCACATGTAGCCATATTGTGAGAATTTCGAGAATTGACACTGGTAACCATATTGTGGTGGGTGTATTCGAGATTGGTTCTTATAGTGTATTAAGAATTAGATAACAGAGATGTGGACTGTTTTATGCTAGGGACAACATGGTTGATAGTCTGCTTGCACATTTTGGGCAGTGCTACGAAATGTATTAAAGAGAGCGACATGATCGTGACTCAACCAATAAGTATTATTTCATGTCATTTAGAATTATTGCAAGCTACAGTAACAACAATTTTAACACATTTCTACCGCAATAGCATTCGTAGATAATATTACTAGCCCGAACAACTTTGACTTTAACAAACCATTTCGATTTGATGGGACAAATTTCAAATGGTGGGAACATAAGATGGAATTTTCCTCACTAAGAGAAAAGTTGTCCACATTCTGAAAACCGATGTCTCAATGGTGTCGAAAAAAGCTGAAAAAGAGGAAAAAGATAAACTGGCTATTGATATTGCTCTCTAGAATGAAAATGATTACATTTGTATGAATTTCATTCTAAATGAGTTGTTAGATGATCTCTATGATTACTACAGTCCATACAAGTTTGCCAAATTAATTTGGTATGCACTTGAGAAAGAAATTTGATATTGAGGAAGCTGTGACAAAAAAAATTATGTTAGCCACTACCTCAAGTATTAGATGATAGATAATAAATCAGTAGAGTCCCAGTCCTTTGAGATACATAGAATTGTCCATGAAATCATTTGTGATGGTATGCCCATAAAGAGTTATACTCATAGAGTGTATGAATGTTTAATTGTTGGGTATGATGTAAACAACAAGGCGTGCATGTTTTATGATTTTAACACAAAAGTGATCATTGAATCTAAACAATGTTGATTTCAATGAAAAAGAAATTCCCTTTTAAATTGAGGAATAGCGGGGGCACATCAACTAGTCAAATACCTGTGATTAGAGATAGTGATAAAAAATAAAAAGTTTGAAATAAAACCTAGAAGAAGTAAGAGAGCAACAATTACTAGAGAGTATAGAATAGATTATATGGTCTAGAAATTGGAGGAGAATCCATCAACTCTCCAAGAAATTTGGACTTCTTTGGATGTGGATTTGAGGCAAGAAGCCATAAATGAAGAGATAGACTATCTAGAGTCTAACAAGAAACAAACTCTTTAGCTCAATCCACTATGGAAGTTGAGATGATAGCACTAATACCAGCTAGTGAAGAAGTAAGTTTGCTGAGAAGCTTGCTTGTAGAGATTCCCCTATGGGAAAAATCGATACTAGCTATTTTGATCCATTGTGATAGTATCGCGACTATTGCAAAAATTGAGATCTGCTTTTACCTTTAGTAGCTATGAACTAAGCCTATACCTTTATATTTTCAAACTTACCTACTCTACCTAAATGAAATATAGCCATCAATAGTGATTTTCGTAAAAACTGGCTAAAACAAGTACTTTAACGTTATTACTTTGGGAGGGGATCCACTTACTCCAAGAGTAAGTTTAAAAATCCTACTCCACATCTTAACTATCCATTCTAGGGGAAATCTAATGGTTCAAATCTACTCATTAATTCAAACCATTGGATTTCCATAGAATGTATGACAAAGATGTGGAATAGGTATTTTAAACTTACTCTTGGAGTAAGTGGAACCCCTCTATATTACTTTTCATGTAAAGTGTTTGTACCCTTTCATACTCAACTTTATGTGCCTACATTTTTCATTAATTTGTTTTATATTCGTTGCATATCAACAATCATCATTTGTCATGGCATTAGGAAAATAAGAATGATGGATTCCAAGAATGACTTTCCTCAACTAGTCTATCCACTTTAATTACGTTAACTTAAATTTTAGCTAAATAAATTTCTTTTGTTAAATAAATACTTTTAGTGACAATTGATTTTTTTAACAATCCTTGCGGGTCAACTTTCTATTGGGTACAAGCAAGGTAAAACACACCTAGGAGGGGAGGGGAGGGGGGGGGGGGGGAATAGGGG
>NW_017722199.1:0-419 GCF_001865875.1 Lupinus angustifolius | reverse complement strand
ACAGCTCTCACTTAAGCCACAAATGCCTCAAAAATGGATGTGCCCTTGCTTGAGCGAGACAGCTCTCGCTTGAGTGAGAAGACTCCATACAGACATGACTTCTTTTTAAGTCGTCTGAACGATAACTCTCATATATACGAGAGCCTAATGGCATGTTTGCCATCAACAAGTTATAAAGGTAAATAACTCTATGAAATTCTTGAGAATAATAAAATTAAGGAATTGCTTTGTTAAACGCAATAGCCCTAGCTTGGGTGTGAAGTGTATTTACACTTGAGAAAGACCATTACTCAGATAATTAAGTCTGGTGCCCAAAATTGTCAAACTTATACAAGTATCTTTGTTCTTGCGCCTATTTAAAGGCAAGGTTTCCGACTGTGATGTCGTGATTAGGGCAATGCCCAAAAAGGATTACATGA
>NW_017722198.1:0-643 GCF_001865875.1 Lupinus angustifolius | reverse complement strand
GGTCGTCCAGGGTGATTCAACGATGGTTCGTAGTGGTAGGGATGTTATTCCTCTATTTACGTGTTGACGTAAGATCTGGTCCCACAAGAAGCATTCCTCTGGGAGATGTCTTAGGTTGGGCCGATCATATAAAATAATGATTAAAATATTTAATCGGCTAACCTCGGTTAGTGTGCATACTCATTATGGATAATGAAGTAGTGGAGAGGAAATTTACGGGAGACGAACGAGCCCCGAGATGTTGAGAGGGACGATGATGGTGGTGGTTCGTCAGCAAAGTCTTGAGGGTGAGTCTAGGTGAGACGAGTCCCTTGTATTCCTGGATGAGGTATTCTGTTGGATCGGACAGTTCTCACAGCGCAAACTAGACGATCTCTGACAACCCCTCTTTGAAATCAGGATCAATGAGAGGGATGTCCAGAAAGTGTTTGATATAACACCGTCCTGAAATGGACAGTTCTTCGGAACAGATCGATCATATATCCTTGCGAAGAATAATTTTGGTGCGTTCAAATCGGCTTGTTATGGGACCTGTACTCTTGGTTATTTCCGAATAGTATATTGGGAGGATATTGGTGAAAGGATGGATGAAACAAGCATAACATTCATACATTGAGATTGTGGACTTTGATCCTCATAATCT
>NW_017722197.1:0-37281 GCF_001865875.1 Lupinus angustifolius | reverse complement strand
CGAGTAGTTTTATTTGGGCGACGATTAGGATTCCGCCTTGTACTTCGTACCAACATTTCATAATATTCTAATGAAGTGTGATTCAAAGTTATATTGAGTTATATTTTTATTACCTTTAGGTAATGGTGATTTTGATTTTCCGCATTGTATGTTACTTAAAGTGATGTTCCGAAAATGAAATGAATATATGGAAATAAATTTCATATGGCATCAAAAAAAAAATACCATTTTTGAGCAAGATTTTTGGAGTAATTTTCGGGACGTTACACGGGATACGATACGTTCAGGGATACGCATATAAAATATTAAAAACACATAAAATATGATAAAATTATAAGTGTAAATCAAAATATCTAAAGTAAAAAATACAATGGAAATTTAAAATCATGCCTCCAAAACAAATCTATCTTATCCTATTTTAATGAAAACGAATTTATTTTATCCTATTTTATTGGAAACAAATCTAATTTATCTTGTTTTATGGAAACCAATCTATATATTCTATATTTTACTGAAAATGAATCCATATATCCTATATTTTATTGAAAACGAATCGGATACGTGTCTTAATATTTATTCTTTTATTTTTTATTTTTTTATTTTTTTTAAGTTTTGGATACTCTATGGATACGTATCCTTCGCGAATCTGTGCGTATCCGTGTCGGATACATGTCGGACACCGACATGTGAGGGTGTTTGACGAATCCATGCTTCATAGGTTTTCGGAAATAGACATCATAAATATGTATGATTTCAAGTTATTCCCATAAATATAAATGTAGATTCTCAAAATATATAAGGGTCAACCAAATAAACATTTTAATATACCAGGGAATAATATTCCCTCCCATGATTGTAAATTTATACTATGAAAAAACACCCTTAAGTGCTAATTTTACACACAATCTCTATATTATTTATCTCATTCATACATGTATTACTTATATTTAAGAGTTAATGATAATTGAATATAATTAGTGGATTATGTGCTAACAATATAAAAAATTCTTACAATATAAGTGCATATACATTTCTCTATTATTAACACAACCTATATAAACAAAAAAAAATTATTTTTTTGTAAGTAACTTAGATACACAATTTCAAGCAGTGTTATTAATATTGTACCGATCAGGGTATGATATAGTGGTATAGCAGTTCAACTGGTGGTTCATTAATTATACCACATATCGGTGGAGTTAGATATACATATATAATATATTAACATTAATGTTGAAATATCAATAAAAAACAAATAATTTTTTGATTTTTTTATATTTTCAGAAAAAGTTAGTGACGACATATATTGTTACTTTTCTCCTAACCTCTCTTCTTAATCACTAATGATTAAGAAAATATATTAATAGTAGACAATTAAAATTAAAATCATCTTATAGTAAATAATAAATCTTAACATATTTTAGCAATAGTAATTAATAATGAATTACCAAATTAATGAATATTTTTTAGATTTGGAGTGCCGGTGAAGATAAATGTTTTCGCCATCTTCCATAAATGGAGTCATCACTATATTTGTGTCGATAGAATATAGAAAACTTTCTTGTTCAATGTCATAATGTATTGGTCTGTAACCAATATCTCAAACTCATTATGTTTCGATATAAAGAAGATGCAATTCGATATGAACTAATTATTATTGGAAAATAATTATTTATTGTATGCTTTATTATTAATTGTTTAATATTTAAACTAAAAACATTATTTATTAGTAAAATTTTATCATTAAGTACTCATTATTATAGTCTTTTCCAATAAAATTATTTTCTCATGGAATAATCATAAATAATCTCTCGTAGTGTAAAAGTATTTTATTTAAATTTGAAAATTACCATAATAATACTTTGGGATAAAGAAATATTTGTGGACTCTATAAAATCTCAAAAACTACTACAATACTTATATATACATAAAAATTATTATTTTGATAATATAAAATCATAAATGTTTGTTCTATTTGAATTTTTTTGATTTTTTTATATTTTCAAAAAATGTTAGTCACGACATATATTGTTACTTTTCTCCTAACCTCTCTTCTTAATCACCAATGATTAAGAAAATATATTAATAGTAGACAATTAAAATTAAAATCATCTTATAGTAAATAATTGATCTTAACATATTTTAGCAATAGTAATTAATAATGAATTACCAAATTATTGAATATTTTTTAATAAAGAGTGATTAAACAAAAAATATTTTTCATATTTTTCATGCTCTGCTAGGGCACGGTCCCAACTTCTTGGAAAGGTTTTCCCATCTTCTTGGAATTTTTCCCATCTTCTTGGAAAGCTGTTTTCTGCCATTGTGACTCTATGAACCATTCTTCCTTCATCCCCTGGGACTTCTTGAAGGATTTGGAGCTGGAGAGTGCACCAAAACCAGCTCCTAAATCATCTCAGGGCGCTCTCCCTGCTAAACGTACATTTGCTCAAGCTCTCAAAAGCACGTGTGATATATCATTATCTCAACTACCTCAACCTTGTTTGAAAGGTGATGCCATTGCTATCAAAATACCCGAAGATGAATACCAAGCAGGGCTGCAACGGTGTAAAACTCATCTTCATGGTAGGTTGATTTTCTCTAAAGGTGATACTCCTATTAAATTCCTGGATCTAAAAACAAAGCTTTCTTCTCTTTGGAGTATGGTTGGCAAATGGTCCATGGTTTCTCTAGGGAAAGGTTTTTATGACTTTACCTTCTCATCAATGGAAGACATGAGGCTTGTTTGTTCGATTGGTTCCTGGAATCTCAAGCCTGGTTTTCTTAAGCTTTTCCTTTGGACACCGGATTTTATTCCTAGTGTTCAAAAGCTCTCTCATACCCAGTGTTGGGTTCGGATTCATAACCTCCCCCAAGAGTATTGGAGCCCAAAGATTATTTTCTCCATTGCAGGGGGTGTTGGAACTCCTATATCCTTGGATGATGCTACCCAATCTGGGAGTTTTGGTCATTTTTTTGCAAAAGTCATGGTGGAGATCAACCTTAAGGATAAGCTCCCTGAGCAAATCTTGGTTGAAAGAGAAGGATTTGCCTTCTTTGTCTCTCTGGAATATGAAAACTTGCCTGACTATTGCCAAGGTTGTCATGCAATTGGTCATTTGCTATCGAATTGTAGGAAGAATATGAAGCATAACATGGCTGACAAAGCTAGGAATGCAACAAAGAAAACAGTTCAGGGTGAGAAACAAAGCAAGGTGGATGAGGTTAATGATTTAGTCATTAATCTGGAGATTGATAAAAGAGATGAATCAATGCTCAGGAACAGGGAGAGGCTATCTTCCCCTTTGGACCCCCCTACTGAGATGCCCCCTGCTGAGGTCCCTTATGCTGAGGTGCATCCTCTGGCATCTCCTGTTCAGTCACAGGTTCAAGGTGATGAGGCAATTGATCATGAAGATAGTGATAATGTGATTGTGCGAGACACTGAAGACTTTGATGAGATTGCAGCCAATGATCTCAGATTGGTTGGCAAGCTTTGGGCAGATGATGAAAATTCTGAGGCTGAGGATGAGTATACAGCTGTGGTGAGTAAATCTCAAAAAAAGAAACTGAAAAAGAAAAGTCAAGCTGACAAGGTGTACCATACCCGAAGGGGTGGCTACCTCAACTCTTCCAAATGAAGTTCATCTATTGGAATTGTAGGGGAATTGGGAATAAAAACACAAGACTCACCCTAAAAAATATGTGTTTGTCTCATAAACCTTCTTTGGTTTTCATTGCTGAGCCTATGATCTCTCAATCTGCCTTAAGAGATTCTTTCTGGGCTGCTCTCAACCTTAAGTTCTTTGCTGAGAATAATAGAGGTGATCTTTATCCCTCTCTTTGGGGGCTTTGTAGTGTGGATTTGTTCCCTGTTGTTCTTGACTCTTCTGATCAGCATTTCAGCTTCTCTCTTTGCTTGGATAACAACACATTCAATGTTGCTGTTGACTATGCTCACACCACCTACATTAGGAGAAGGGATCTTTGGAGTCAGGCTGCTTCTAACTTGCTTTCCTTTCCTGGTCCTTGGTGCATAATTGGTGACTTCAACTCTATCACTGGGGCTCATGAGAGTAGCAGCAGATTCTTGCCTAACCCTACTGCCTGCTCTGACTTTGTTAACTTCATCCAGTCCTCCAATTTGATTAATCTTCCTACTAGAGGTGCTCAATTTACCTGGACTAATAAGAGAAGAGAGGCTGCTAGAACTGACAAAAGACTTGATAGATCTTTTTGCAATGAAGATTGGTTACTCCTATGGAACAATGTGTTTTGTTGCACCCTTCCTAGACTATCTTCTGATCATCATCCTTTACTCTTTCAATCTGATTCTAACAGGAATTCTCATGTCTCTGCTTTTAAATTTCAGAAAATGTGGTTGGAAAATCTGGATTGTAGGAGAATTGTTTTGGAAGCTTGGCACACTGAATTTATTGGCTGCCCTATGATGATTCTCTCCAAGAAGCTGAAACTCCTAAAGAAGGACTTAAGAATTTGGAATAAGTCTTCTTTTGGAAACATACATCATGCTGTTTCCATTGCTCTTCAATCTTTAGAGTCAATTCAGAATGAGGTTAATCTGGATTGTGACAATGAGGATCTGCTTGCTCAAGAGAATCTAGCTCAAAAACAGCTTCTCAATGCTCTTAATCTTGAGGAGATTTTCTGGAAAGACAAAGCTAGAGTTAATTGGCACACTCATGGTGACAGGAACACTAGCTATTTTCACAAACTTACCAGGATCAGAGAAGCCACCAAAGCTATCTCTATGATTAGACATGAGGGTAATATCATAACTGATCCTGATGAAATTTCCAGCCACATTGTTCATTTCTACATGAACCTGTTTAACTCTTCTAATGATATTCAACACAATCATCTCATCAATTCTGTGATTCCTTCTCTGGTCACTGAGGTGCAAAACAACCTATTGATCACAATTCCTACCAATGAGGAAATCAAATCCTCTGTTTTTGATCTTAGTGGTGCTAGTGCTCCTGGTCCTGATGGCTTTTCTGGATGTTTCTACCATGCTTTCTGGGATATAATCTACTTGGATGTGTGCAACTCTGTGAGACAATTCTTCTCAATTCCTACTAATGAGGAAATCAAATCCTCTGCTTTTGGCTTAAGTGGTGCTAGTGCCCCTGGTCCTGATGGCTTCTCAGGATGTTTCTACCATGCTTTCTGGGATATAATTCATTTGGATGTGTGCAACTCTGTGAGACAATTCTTCCAACAGGGTTGGATTCTGCCTAATCTGAATGCTAATTCTGTTATTCTTATTCCTAAATTCAAGGGTGCTGACAAAGTGGAAGATTTCAGACCCATAGCCTTAGCAAATTTTCAATTTAAGATAATCACTAAACTCATTGCTGATAGGCTTGCTTCTCTCACACCTATCATCATTTCCTCCCAACAAAGAGGCTTTATTAAAGGTAGGCAAATCCAGGACTGCATCTATCTTGCTTCTGAAGCAATTAACCTTCTTCCTCATAAGGTTTTTGGTGGTAATCTTGCTATCAAATTGGACATCAAAAAAGCATTTGACACAATTGATTGGGTTTTTCTGCTGGACACCCTTAAGGCCTTTGGTTTTTGCCAAGTCTTCTGCTCTTGGATAAATACTATCCTCCACTCTGCTAAATTATCTATCAACATAAATGGCTCTCAAGTTGGGTTTTTCAATTGCAGCAGAGGTGTTAGACAAGGTGATCCTTTATCTCCTCTTCTGTTTTGCATTGCTGAGGATGTTCTTAGTAGAGGCATCACTTCCCTGGTGTCAAGGAACAAATTGAGTTCCATTTCTGGGCCTAGAAATCTTCAAACCCCTTCTCATGTTCTCTATGCTGATGACATTATCATCTTCTGCAAAGCCACTGCTCCTCAGCTTCTGAATTTGAAAAATCTGGTTCTGGACTACTCTAAGATTTCTGGTCAAGTTATTAATCTTCCAAAATGCAACTTTTTCTCTGCTGATGCCTCTGCTAGGAAAATTGGCAGAATTGCTTCTACTCTTGGTTTCTCTGCTGGCTCTATTCCTTTCTCTTATCTTGGTGTGCCAATTTTCTATGGTAAGCCTAGAAAAGTGCACCTGCAAGCTATAGCTGACAGAATCCTTAGCAAATTAGCTAATTGGAAGGGGGCTTCTCTGAGTATAATGGGCAGGGTGGAAATTGTTAAATCAATCATTCAGAGCATGCTTGTTTATAGTTTTCATGTGTATAAATGGCCTGCTACCTTGCTTAAGTTGCTTGATAATGCTATCAGGAATTTCATTTGGTCAGGTAGTTCTACTCAGCAGAAAATTTGCACTGTTGCTTGGTCTAAAATGTGCTCTCCTACTTCAGAGGGTGGCCTGGGTCTGAGATCTCTCAGGCAAATGAATAGAGCTGCTTTGTTGAAGCTTGCCTGGGACATGAGGACTTCTACTAATGAATGGGCCTGCTTTTATAGGGAAAGGTTTGGTTGTCATTGGACTCATTCCTCTAGATACTACAAATCATCCATTTGGCCTGGAATTAGAGACAATTGGTCCTTAACTTCTGAGAATGCAATTTGGTTAGTTGGTGATGGGCACCAGGTTCATTTCTGGTTGGATAATTGGATTGAGGAACCAATTGTGGACTTCATGCACATTCCTCTTCTGCTGCAGGATTCTCTTAAAGCTACCTGTGCTAGCTTCATAGTTGGGAATCACTGGCTGATTCCTAAACTTATAAAGGAGCTTCATCCTTCTATTTGCTCAAAAATTGCAGCAACCAAGAGAGTGGACCAGGATAAACTAATTTGGAAAGCCTCTGCTGATGGTTCTTTATCCATGAAAATGGCTTTCTCAACTTTCTCTATAAACCAAAACTCCTTATTTTGGTGTAAGTTAATTTGGACTGACTTCATTCCTCCATCTAGATCCTTTTTAGTGTGGAGACTGATTCATGCTAGACTTCCAACTGATGAAAATCTCATGATAAGGGGTTGTGCTATGGCATCAATTTGCAGTCTTTGTTTCAAGCACACTGAGAACTCTTCTCACCTGTTCCTGAACTGTACTTATGCTTCTTCTCTCTAGTCTTGGTTCTCTAACTTCTTCTCCATCTCTTTGGACACCTCCTCGGTCATAAGCCTTCTGAGAAGTTGCTCCAACCACTCAAATAAGCAAATGGTTCAGGTTCTGATTGCTTGTTTGGTGCACACGATATCTAAAATATGGTTCTGCAGGAACCAAATTTTTTTCGAAAATCACTCTACTCCTCTTCATTTGGCTATTAATGCAATCAAGAGGGACACTTCTCTCTCAAGGGCCTCTGCTAAAGCCTCTGCTTCTGCTCACTCGGTCCAGGACTTAATTATTCTGAGAAGTCTTGGCATTGCCTTGAACTTAAACAGAGCTCCAGTCATAATTGAGGTTATCTGGAGGACTCCTCGAGTTGGTTGGGTGAAAGCAAACACTGATGGGGCTGCTCATGGTAGTCCTGGGCACTCTAGATCGGGTGGCTTATTTAGAGATCACAATGGTTCTTACATGCTAGCTTTTTCAAACTACACTAGCATTCAATCTGCTCTTTTTGCTGAGTTGCATGGTGCAATGCATGCTGTTGAGATTGCTGCAAACCGTGAATGGTGCAATTTTTGGCTGGAGTGTGATTCAACTTTGGTCATTGACATCTTCAATGGAACTACTCTTCCTCCTTGGCAGCTGCTTCCTTTGTGGTTGAAGTGCAAGAAGAACATCCTCTCCTTCAATTTTCGTATATCTCATATTTATAGGGAAGGAAATCAATGTGCTGATCATTTGGCTAATCATGGATTACACTCTAGAACTAATCTTATTTGGTCAACAATTCCTCATTTCATTGTTAATGAATGTAATAGGAATGCTCTTTCTTTGCCTAGCTATAGGTTCAAGAATGACTAACTCTCTTTGTATGTCCTGTTTTCTTGCTAATATTTTTGGGTGATTGCACCTTTGCATAAAAAAAAAATTATTGATAAATCTTCAATAATAAATAGTGTTCTTATTTTTAATAATAAACAATTTCCATTATTCTTTTTCTTTTTTCATTTCTTTTATATTTAATTAAATAAATTTTTGTAAGATATTACTATTACAATAAACCAGCACATTTTGAGATTGAGCAAAAGAAAGTTTTCTCCATTATATCTAGACAAACATAGTGATGACTCCATTTTTAAAAGACGGTAGAAACGTTTATTATCACTTTCAGTCTGGACCTAGAAATAAGGTTCTCATAGCGATTGAAAATACTCATTAAAATCACCACATAACCAAACATGTTAATTTGTCTTTGACTTATATTTTTTTAAGAATATCACATTTTTTATTTTATTTTAAGTAAGTTATTAATTATTTATAAATTTATATTATTTTAACCAAATAGTCCAAGGTATGTGTCCCTATAAATTTAGAGCATACCTATCCAATCACATTACAAGGAAAAATCACTTGTAGAAAAGAAAAACTATTTACAACCACATTATCATAATTTAAGAGTGGAAAAGTATGAAGAAATCATCATTTCAAGTGGCTCTCTTTGTATTCTTGTTTTTGATTGCATATGGTAACCCTCCTCCCTTCTTCTTCTATTATCTTCCTTCGTTACAATGCAATGATTTATTCATACCACAAAAATGCATACGTTGCAATCATGAATAATGCAGACAATAAAGAGAATAAGTATATTCTTAAAATTATTAGTTTATATATTATAAGTTATTGTTTTCATTTGTTGAGTCAAATAGATTTGTGAAACTTATGCTCAATGATGATAGTTAAATTGAATTTTGAAAACTATGTTGTCCTTAAAGAATATGTTTAACTTTCAGGTTTGACTGTACAAGCTCAAGTATCCCAATGCAAAATTGACAAAGACTGTGTAGGACCTTGCAAGAGCCAAGGAGGAAAGGGACTTTGCGTTTGTCTTAAAACAGGAATATGTATTTGTAATTGTGGTTAAGCTAAAGGGCATATTGTTAGAAATTCCTTATCATCGGTGAAATATCGATTTTAGGATATTGAATCTCATGATTCTCACAATAATATAAAATAAGTGTGCAATATCATACATGAATTCAGGTTCTCTAATTTACTCATTTGATAGACCTTTTTGATAGCGTTTTGGTATGATGGTTTTCCTCAATCAAATCCTGAATTTCTTTTGGGACCTTCGTTTTCTCTCTAATGTGGAGAGATGAAAACTATTTGTGATTTGGTGTATTGAGGACCATAATCGTTCCTTATGCGTTAACTTATAAGGTTCTCATTATCTCATATAGGCCAACTGTTTGACTATCCACTCAATAAACCCATATTCGTCATCAGTTTCAGAAGTTTATTGTCATAAATTAGATCACTTGTTTTATAAAAAAATGAATAGCCAATATAATTATATTAAATATATGATACACACCTTAATTAAAAATTATAATTTTCTTGTTAGTGGCGATGTAGTTTCCGCCTTTCTTGACTTAGTTTGTATGAACTAAAGATGACTTAACTGATTATATGCATTGTGTTATTCAGGAAATTGTGAATCAGGTTAAGTTATCATTCGATAACGATAAGTTGATTTTTTACTTAAAGTGATGTCCCGGAAAATGAAGGTTTTTAAAAAGGAAACAATTTTATACAATCTCTTTATTCAAAAAAAAATTTTGTACCCATTTTTCCGCAATGTTTTTGAGAAGTATTTTTCGGGGCGTTACATTGACTATTTGGTCAAAATAATATAAATTTATAAAGAAGATATGAAATAACTAATACCATATTTATAATAATAAAAATATTCTTTTTAAAAAATATGACTCAACAAGTAATAATAAAGATAAAGTAGTATGTTTTGGTTATTAATGTTTAACTTAATGAGTATTTTTCGTTCCTATCACAACCTTATTTCTAGGCACTAGCTACAAATGAAGATGGACGTTATCTTTCATCTTCCAAAAATAGAGTAATCACTACGTTTTTGTTGAAAATTATAAAAAAAGTTTCTTTTGGCCCAATCTCAAAAAGTGTAGGTCTGCAAATGTGATTTATGGAACTCAGGTGTTGATTGATTAAAAGAAAAGAAACAACATGGATTATGAGCTAATCATTACTATATAAAGATTTTTTACTTATTAATTTGTTTATTATTAATTGTTGATTATTAAAATTAAAAACATTATTTATTAATAAAGATTCATTATTGAATTTTTTATTAGTTCTTCTTATAATTTTATTATATTAATTTTTTATTTTTAATTAATCATTAATGCCTTTGGGCTGCCCGCATGCCCGTTAGTCCGTTTTAAAACGAGTAGGTCATACCATTTTATCCATTAAGCTAATATGGACATGCCCGCGCTAGCTTAAATTGTTGCGGACATTTGCGAGCATGGACGATCTCTAGTACTAAGTATTCAATCTTTATATATTTCATTTTAGAGAATTAGAAAGTACTTATGTGTTGGTTGTACTTTATTTTATAACGTTTTGTCTTTATTATAATGTTCAATTTAAGGTGAGAGAAGTGATTAATGTATTGGTGATGATTACATATGATTGTATACTTTTTGTAGAAATTAAATAATACCAATGGCAAAATAGAAAATTGTACCAATGTGATATATAGATCGTGTTTTGACTTTATATATAACATAGATAATGAGGCGTTTATTCACTTCTTAAAAAATTCTTTGAAATAATGGTTAAGAATAATATGTAGACGTATTTATTCTAAGTCATAAAAATATATTCTCTCTCTCTTTTTTTTAAGCAAGGTGCAATAGCACCGAAATATATAGATGAAAGGAGATACAAACAAAGGCAATAAGCATGTTACAAGTTCCGAAATCTATAGTTCGGGAGATCATGCCTATTCCTAGCAAAATCCTCAATTATGAAGGGAGGAGTAGAGTACCAAATAGAATTAGTTTGAGAGGAAATGCCATAAGAAGCAAGTTTGTCGGCACAAGCATTGCCTTCTCTATAAATGTGGGAGATTTTGAAACTCATTTGAGCAATCTGAGATTTACAAATTTGCCAATCATTATAAAGCTTCCAAGGGGCATTAGAATTCCCACTAAAAATTTCCAGAACCAACATGGAGTCACTCTCAAGCCAAAGGTTGTGCCAACCCTTTTTAAAAGCTATGTCCACTGCTTGCAATGCTGAATGCAGCTCAGCATGGATTGCATTCTGCACATGAAGAAAGTTTGCAAATGCATATATGAAATCAGCATTATGATCACGAAAAATTCCACCTCCACCTGCTGGACCAGGATTCCCATGAACAGCACCATCAGTGTTCGCTTTTGTCCAATTCCATTGAGGAGACTTCCATATGACTTCAATGTAGTTAGGAGCTTTACTTAGCTTGAGAGTGACATTGAAGAATTTTAAAGTTTGAAGCTCATGAAGACTTCCTGATGCCATTGCTGAAGAAGTGTAAGAGCCCGAATAAGAGGTCTCTCTTCTTATTCTAGATAGAGCACTGTCTCGTATCGAATTTTCCTAAAGAAAATATATAATTATATTTTAATACTTTTTTATTCCCATCAAATAGCTTGATAATCTGCTGAAGAAGTGTAAGAGCCCGAATAAGAGGTCTCTCTTCTTATTCTAGATAGAGCACTCTCGTATCGAATTTTCCTAAAGAAAATATATAATTATATTTTAATACTTTTTTATTCCCATCAAATAGCTTGATAATGTTTCATTCCCACAACTAAAAGTTGTAACTTTCCAATTTTATCCATGTTTCAATCCCAAGTTTTTTTCTTATTTGGATTTATATATTATAAATGTAGTATCAACCGTTATGAAGAAGAGATAATACTTGATTTTTATTTAATGTAATTTTGTTATTTGTTTTGTCAATTTTATTCTTGAATTTTTAGAGATATTTTATTCATTCTTCTAATCTTTTGATCCCTCATCCACTTTACGTTAGTATAAGTAACTAAAAGACATTTTCTATACTATATACATATACTTACTAGATAAGTAATCAAATTGTAGTTTTTGGATTTGTAGTTGTATTTAAGTATTATTTAACGTAAATTCATTGTCATACTTATATCACATAAAAAATGTTAATACCGCTTTCTCAATTATATAAATATCTATACTACTTATAAAGGGAAAACCCAAAATAACCACCCACCATGGTGTAATTTGTCGTTCTCTCTATTTTGCCCTCACTATTTTCTAATTTTTACCAAAAAAAACCATATATAACCAATGTTCATCTCCAACCAATATATGTTCCATATTATTTGGTTAATTATTTCTTTTTACATTATAACTATCAGTTTTGAATGTAGAACATGAATGTTCAATTTTCTAAATTGAACATTACATAAATCGAATAAATCAAATATAGATTATAAATATTTAACATAAAATATTATAGTTGATAAATAAGTATGATTTCAAGTTATTCCCATAAATATAAATGCAGATTCTCAAAATATATAAGGGTCAACCAAATAGACATTTTAATATCCCAAGGAATAATATTCCTTCCCATGATTGTAAATTTATACTATGAAAAAACACCCCTAAGGACTAAGTTTTATACACAATCTCTATATTATTTATCTCAATCATACACGTGTTACTTATATTTAATAGTTAATAATAATTGAATATAATTAGTGGATTATGTGCTAACAATATAAAAAACTCTTACAATATAAGTGTATGTACATTTTTCTGCTATTAACACGACCTATAAATAAACAAAAAAAATATTTTTTTGTAAGTAACTTAGATATACAATTTCAACCAGTGTTATTAATATTGTACCAGTCAAGATATGACACGGTGGTATAACAGTTCAACTGATGGTTCATTAATTATAACACATATCGGTGGAGTTAGATATACATATATAATATATTAACATTAATGTTGAAATATCAATAAAAAACAAATAAATTTTTTATTTTCATTAAAAAATTAATTTTAAATAGAAATAAGTCAGTATGACCAGTACTGTTCAATGAAAACTGGTCGATATGACCGGTTTCGATCATTTTTTACTGGTATAATTGCAACTTGTATTGAGACTAGTTTACTGGTTGAACCGGCTGGCACAAACTGATTTTTAAAACACTGATTTCAAGTATTGATAGCCCCACCTCAATAAATATTTTGTGCGAGAAATTATAATAAATTATGATAAATATATAATTTTTTCTATACATATTATCAGGAACAATTTAAAGTATTATGTAACTGTACTCCATTTTATGAAACCTATTTACGGATTATATATATATATATATATAATATTGTATAATGTAAAGAAATAAATGGGGGAGAATTTTACTTGAACTGATTCTAAATTTATAGTAACAAATAGGTTGGACTAAGAAATAAGTTACAAATAATTAATAACTCACTAATAATAATTAAAATGTGATATTTTGTTTTTTCAAATTTAAGTCAATTCATCTATGTTATGATTTCAATGAGTATTTTGACCCTATTTTTAGATTTGGACCCTATTTGAACGTGATAAATGTTTTCACCATCTTCCATAAATGGAGTCATCACTATATTTGTGTCGATAGAATATAGAAAACTTTCTTACTCAATCTCATAATGTATTGGTCTGCAAAGAAGAAGCAATGCAATATGAACTAATTATTACTGGAAAATAATTATTTATTGTATGCTTTATTATTAATTGTTTAATATTTAAACTAAAAACATTATTTATTAGTAAAATTTTATCATTAAGTACTCATTATTATAGTCTTTTCTAATAAAATTCTTTTCTCATGGAATAATCATAAATAATCTCTTGTAGTGTAAAAGTATTTTATTTAAATTTGAAAATTACCATAATAATACTTTGGGATAAAGAAATATTTGTGGACTCTATAAAATCTCAAAAACTACTACAATACTTATATATACATAAAAATTATTATTTTGATAATATAAAATCATAAATGTTTGTTCTATTTGAAATTTTTTGTTTTTTTATATTTTCGAAAAAAGTTAGTCCCGACATATATTGTTACTTTTCTCCTAATCTCTCTTCTTAATCACTAATTATTACGAAAATATATTAATAGTAGACAATAAAAATTAAAATCATCTTATAGTAAATAATTAATCTTAACATATTTTAGCAATAATAATTAATAATGAATTACCAAGTTAATGAATATTTTTTTAATAAAGAGTGATTAATAAAAAAATATTTTTCATAATGAATCATTAATGATAAATCTTCAATAATAAATAGTGTTTTTATTTTTAATAATAAACAATTTCCATTATTCTTTTTATTTTTTTCATTTCTTTTATATTTAATTAAATAACTTTCTGTAAGATATTACTATTACAATAAACCAACACATTTTGAGATTGAGCAAAAGAAAGTTTTCTCAATTATATCTGGACAATTATTATGATGACTCCATTTTTGAAAGATGGTGGAAATGTCTATCATCACTTCCAATCTGGACCTAGAAATAAGATTCTCATAGCAATTGAAAATAATCGTTAAAATCACTACATAATCAAACATGATAATTTGTCTTTGACTTATATTTTTTTTAAGATCACTACCCAATTGAAACCAGAGATGAAATCAACAACTTTAGCCTTCAGATAGGCATGCAGATGAGAAGGGATATGAAGAGCATCGATCAGAGTCTCACCCAACCAGTTATCAGTCTAGAAGTTAATGTTCCTACCATCGCCAACCAGCCACCGAGAGTTCATGTCCACCATAGACCAGTTGTCCTTAATACCAGGCCAAATAGAGGACTTGTGGTACCTATGAGGGACATTTCTGTTACAACCAAATCTCTCTCTGTAGAAAGAAGCCCACTCTTTCTGAGAAGATAACATATCCCAAGCCAACTTTAATAAGGCCAACTTATTCATAAGCTTAATAGACTTAAGACCGAGCCCACCAAAGGAAGTAGAGGAGCAAACTTGGTTCCACGCAACAGTAACAATTTTCCGAACCTTTGTGTTACCTGACCAAATGAAGTTTCTCATCTTAGAGTCCACCCAATTTAATAACTGAGATGGCCATTTGTAGACATGAAAAATGTAAACCAACATGCTTTGACAAATAGATCTGACCAACTCAACCCTACCCATAATAGATAGAAGAGAACCCTTCCAAGAAGATAGTTTGAGAAGAATTTTATCAGCAATACGTTGAAGGTGGCACTTTTTAGGTTTACTAGTGAAAAGAGGCACCCCTAGGTAGTTGAATGGTAGAGATCCCTGTTGAAAACCCAAGTAATTGGAAATGTTGGACACTTTCCTAGTCGGAGCATGTTTGATGTAGAATTTGCACTTATCAGCGCTAATATGCTGACCTGAAGCCGAAGAATAGTCCTGAATCAGAGATTTTAGAGCCAGTAAATTACTCTTTGTGCGTTTACAGAAGATCATAATGTCATCTGCATGTAAAACATGACTGGTAGTCTGAAGCATATTAGGACCAGAGATAGGACTCAGCTTTCTGTCATTCACCAATTTCATGATACCCCTGCTGAAAACATCCCCAGCAATACAGAAAAGCAGGGGAGAGAGAGGATCCCCCTGCCTAACCCCTCGACTACAATTTGTGAACCAGACCATATGACCATTCACACAGAAAGAAAGTCTAGCAGAACTTAGAATTACCTTGATCAGTTTGGTAAATTGCATGCTAAAGCCAAACGCAATCAAAGTGGAAGTGATGAAATCCCAGTCAATTGTATCAAAAGCCTTTTTGATATCAAGCTTTATTGCCATATTACCCCCAAAAGTTTTATGATCAAGAAGGTTTATTACTTCAGAAGCAAGACAGATGCATTCCTGAATCTTCCTATCCCTGATGAAACCCCTTTGTTGAGGATAGATAATTTTAGGAGCAATAATAGACAACCTATCAGCAAGAACCTTGGTGATAATCTTGAATTGGAAGTTGGCAATAGCAATAGGTCTGTAATCATCAATTTTGACTGCATTGTTGTTTTTGGGAATCAGAATAACCGAATTAGAGTTCATGTTAGGAAGAATCCAACCCTGGGTGAAGAACTGGGTCACGGAGCAATAAACATCATTACCCACTATATCCCAGAAAGCCTGATAGAAACAACCACCAAAACCGTCCGGACCAGGGGCACCATCACCATTTAAACCAAAAACAACATCCTTTATTTCTTGATGAGATGGAACAGAGGTGAGCATCAAATTCTCATCATCAGAGATAAGAGAAGGAATCACAGACTGAATCAAATCATTAGGAGCAATGTTATTGGTAGAGCCAAAAAGATCAGTGTAGTAATTTAGGACATGATTAGCTATATCATCCTGATTACATAAAATCTTTTCCCCGTCCATCAAGATAGACATAGCTTTAGTAGCTTGTCTGATTTTCGTGACCCTGTGAAAAAACTTAGTATTTCTATCGCCATGGATGTGCCAATTGAGCCTAGATTTTTCCTTCCAAAAGACCTCCTCCATCCCTAAAGCATGGGATAAGGCCTTCTAAGCTTGGTCCTCGTGCTCCAGCAACTCAGGATTAGGGCCAATATCCGTAATGTAGTTTTGGATGAGATCTACATTAGACAAAACATTATTAACTGTATGATGAATATTACCAAAAACTCTCCTGTTCCAAGTTCTAAGATCTTTTTTCAGAAGTTTCAGTTTCTGAGAAAGAATGTACATGGGGCAGCCAGAAAATTTCGCCCTCCAGGCTTCAGAAATGACTCTCCTGCAATCAAGATGAAGAAGCCACATTTTTTGAAATTTAAAAGGAGTGAAGGGAGGAGGAGAACCAGGATTAGCAGAAAATAAAAGCGGATGATGATCAGAAGAGCTTCTGGGCAAAGTCTGGCAGAAAACCTGAGACCAAAGATTCAGCCAAGATTCATTGCAAAGAGATCTATCCAACCGCTTCTCAGTGAGAGCAGGCCCTGTTCTCCTATTAGACCAGGTGAAAGGGGCCCCTCTTGTAGGTAAATGAAGGAGATTAGCATTCTCAATAAAAACTTTGAACTCTTCGGATGGGATTCTGGACGGAACTCTAGAGCTTCTACATTCATTAGCACCAACCACTGCATTGAAGTCACCAATAAAACACCAAGGACCATGAAAAGCAGATATAACATCCAGGGCATCAGACCACAAAATTCTTCTTTGAATATAGCTGGTATGAGCATAAACCGCACACACATTAACCACCTTATTATCAAGAGTAACAGAAATAGCTAGAAACTGAGAAGTGCTCAAAAGCACATTGGGAACCACACCACTGGAACAAAGACCCCACATATTAGGAAGAGCATCTCCTCTGTTATTAACAACAAAAAGATCAAGGTTTAGAGAATTCCAAAAGTAGAGCTAACTATAGGTTCAGAAATAAACACTAGGTCCGGCTTGTGGGTGACACAAAAATTATGAAGCACCAGCCTAGTCTTTAGGCTACCAAATCCTCTACAATTCCAATAGAGGACCTTCATTGAACATTATAGGAAAGGCCACCCTTACGGTTATTGTAAGACTTTTCAATGTTGTTCTTCTTCTTTAACCTCTTCTTTTGGGATTTACTAAGCACATTAGTGAAACTTTCCTCTTCCAATTTTTCATCCAGAGAGTCATCAGCCTAGAGCCTACCAACTAACCTCAAATCCTTAGCAACCACCAGATTGTCATGATCATTCATAATCTACACAGGAGTAACTTGTTGAATAAGCTGAGTACACTTTCCCTGCATATGAGTACTAGCCGGAACCGAAGCAAGAACAATAAGATCCTCTTCCAAATGAATGGTAGAGTTACTTTCAGAGCAGATTTCCACCCTTTCCAGACCATGAAGATCATTGTTATTCTAATAATCTATTTCCAGGTTGATGAACAAATCATTATTAACCGGGATTTGAGGAACCACTTCAATTGATGGTTGTTTTCTAGCCCTATTTTTGTGAGCTTCAGGAGCTTTAGCTTCTGATTTTTGCTTGGGCAGCCTTCTGCAATTCCCCACACTATGGCCGATAGTATGACAACCAACACAGAAATCCGCAGACTCTCATATTCAATTGGGACAAAAAAAGCGAAGTCTTCCATCTCGACTAGAATTTGATTAGGAATAGTAGATTTAAGATTTAGTTCTACCAATACTCTAGCAAAATGGCCGAAGGTTCGATTGCTTGTAGCCTCATCCAGGGATATCGGTGTACCAATTCCCTCTGCAATCAAAAAAATAATACGAGGACACCAATACTCATGGGGTAAACCATGAATTTTAACCCAACATTGGGCGTGAGACAACCTTTGCAAATTAGGATTAAAATCAGGTGACCATAAGAACATACGGAGAATACCTGGTTTAAGGCTCCATGAACCGATGGAACAAACAGTTCTCATGTCTTCCGGCATTGAGAATGAGAAGTCGTAGAAGCCTTTTCCCAACGAAATCATTGACCACTTACCGATCTTGCTCCACAGAGATGTCAATTTCTCTTTTAACTCAACAAAATTCAGAGGCTTGTCGCCTTTAGCAAGAATCAGTCTCCCATGGAGATGCGATTTGCATCTTTGAAGACTCACTTGATAGTCGGCTTCAATGATCTTAATGGAAATGGCGTCCCCTTTTAAGCAGGGTTGTGGAAGCTGTGAAACAGAAACATGGGCCGAATTTGTTACCGCTTGAGCAAAGGATTCGTTTTCTGAGTAGCAGCAACAAAGGTTGCTTTTGGTTCTGAGCAACAAGAAGAAAGCCCATCCAGAAATCCCCACAGAATTGCAGGGACCAGAGGCTTCATTGAACCCAAAAATAGAGCAGAGAACCGAAGCTGAACAGAGCCGCACGGACATAATCGCACGAAGAAGAAACCAGTGGAGAAGCACACACACACGAAGGAGAAGAAAAACCAAGAGGATTAGATTCCGAGTTTCCCAGGAGCGAGAATTTTGGAACTCATCTTCTCACAAACCCTAACAGAGAACAGTTTTTTTCTTCTATTATCTTCCTTCGTTACAATGCAATGATTTATTCATACCACAAAAAGCATACGTTGTAATCATGAATAATGCAGACAATAAAGAGAACAAGTATATTCTTAAAATTATTAGTTTATATATTATAAGTTATTGTTTTCATTTGTTGAGTCAAATAGATTTGTGAAACTTATGCTCAATGATGATAGTTAGATTGAATTTTGAAAACTATATTTTCCTTAAAGAATATGTTTAACTTTCAGGTTTGACTGTACAAGCTCAAGAATCCCAATGCAAAATTGACAAAGACTGCGTAGGACCTTGCCAGAGCCAAGGAGGAAAGGGACTTTGCGTTTGCCTTAGAACAGGAATATGTATTTGTAATTGTGGTTAAGCTAAATGGCATATTGTTAGAAATTCCTTATCATCGCTGAAATTCCGATCTTAGGATCTTGAATCTCATGATTCTCACAATAATATAAAATAAGGGTGCAATGTCATATATGAATTCATGTTCTCTAATTTACTCATTTGATATACCTTTTTGATAGAGTTTTGGTATGATAGTTTTCCTCAATCAAATCCTGAATTTCTTTTGGGACCTTTGTTTTCTCTCTAATGTGGAGAGATGAAAACTATTTGTGATTTGGTGTATTGAGGACCATAATCGTTCCTTATGTGTTAACTTATAAGGTTCTCATTATCTCATATAGGCCAACCGTTTGACTATCCACTCATTAAACTCATATTCGTCGTCAGTTTCAGAAGTCTGTTGTCATAAATTAGATCACTTGTTTATAATTATATTAAATATATGATGCACACGTTAATTAGAAATTATGAATTTCTAATACATTCCATTACTTAGAAAACCACATTAGGTATAACAATAAAGTGAAGTGGCAATGGTTTTCAAAATCTCTTATTATTAAAACAGGGATCCTCTGTCCCAAGATGATCTTGTTTGCATGTCCCTGTTCAATGGAGTATCACTAAATATTATAAAAACATTACTTTACATTTTTATAATTGTTTTTCTAAATAAAATAACACATTTTGATTGGTCCGGATACTATTCGGAACACTAATAGAGACATAAGATCTTCATCCTTATTATTATGTTATTGATATACATATACAACTATATTTTTATGTTATATAGGGAAATTTATACTTTCTCTTTGTTTCTTTATAATAAAAATTAAAAAAAGTCTAATATGATAGACCTATTATTTTTATTTGCATTGGTGTTATCAATTTTAAGATTTTTGTTACTTCATTTGTTCTATATCTTTTGATGTTTTAATTTTTCCATGTTATTCCAAATCTTTTGATGTTTTGGAAACCCAACATATATTTATATTTTACTTTTCAACTATAACTTTATTTATTACTCTTGTTTTCACGACATATTTCTTCATTTCCTTTTTAATCATGTGTTTTCAATGTGCATTAAATTAAATGTGACTATTATAGTTAAACTTTATTTAATTTTTATGTCCTTTAATATTTTTTGAAATTATGTGCATAACCTTAAACATTAAAAGATGTGGAGGAGGAAGGCCATGTGTCAAAAAAGCTCTGCTAGGGTTTGATCTCCAACTTTCTTGGATCTTCAATGATGAACACCTTACATTCTAATACAATGATTCCTTGGACCTTCCTGGCCAATCTTGAGAACTCTGCCTCTGCAGAGGTCATCATTCCTAAAGTCACGGCTCCAAAAATCCTGGAAATGCAAAACAAAAAATCCTTCGCACAAGCTCTCAAGGCCACCTGCGACATCTCCATTTCTTAGTTGCCTCAACCATGTATTAAGGGTGACGCCATAGCAATAAAGATCCCGGAGGAGGAGTACCAAGCTGGGCTCCAACGTTTTAAGACTCACCTCCATGGAAGGCTTATTCTATCCAAGGGGGATACGCCGATCAAGTTCAATGAGCTTAGAGCTAAGCTACAGAGACTATGGACCATGATTGGAACATGGAGCATGATCTCCTTGGGTCGTGGGTTCTATGATTTTTCTTTCTCCTCGGTTGAGGACATGAGGACGGTTTGTGCGGTGGGTTCTTGGAGTTTGAAGCCTGGTTTTTTAAGGTTGTCCCTGTGGACCCCAGATTTCAATCCTAACCTTCAGAAGATGTCTCATTCACAAAGTTGGGTTAGGATTTTGGGGCTTCCTCTTGAGTATTGGAGTGCGAGGATCCTGTTCTCAATCGCTGGTGGGTTAAGAACCCCAATCTCTCTTGATGAAGCAACCACAAGTAGGTCATTTGGACATTTTGCCAGGATCCTGGTGGACATAGACCTGAAAGGTTCCCTGCCAAATCAAATCCTGGTAGAACGTGAAGGATTCGCCTTCTTTGTTTACATAGAGTAAGAAAATCTCCTCGAGTTTTGCTCAGGATGTCAATCCATTGGTCATCTTATCTCTAACTGTAGGAGAATCAGAAAGGATCTAGGAGTTGATGCTTCAAGGCCTAAGAAATCTGATCCGGCAAGGAATGCTCCAAAGATCAATCCAGAAAATGAGCCTGCCCCAAGCATTGGCAACAAGAGAAACACTATCTCCCAACATAGGGACCCTGACCCTGTTAAGCTGGGACATCTACCTAATGAAAATCAGGTGAATGATCTGACCATCAATTTGGAGTTTAATAACTATGTAAATTTGCCAATGTATCATCTCCAAAGTTTGGAGGTTGGTGATTCAGATGAGTCAAATGATGAGGAGTCGAATGACACTAGAGTGGAGGATTCCATGGAGCCTGATGCTACCAATGTCCAACTTCTTCCACCTGAGAAGTTCACAGTTCAATCTCATGATCAAATGATCAACCTTCCAGCAGCTAAGGAGTCAAGAATTGTAGGCAGACTTTGGGCTGATGAAGGGGAGGAGGACACAACTGATGGGGGGGGGGGATGCTAGCATAGCTGAGGAGGGGAATTATACAAAAGTGTTGACTAAATCGCAAAAGAAGAAGCTGAGACATAAGCAAAGTTTGGATAGAGTTCACTTTACCCTAATAAGATCAACCCCTTATTTTGGTCTGGTTTAAATCTTAAGCTCTTCACTGTGAATGACAGGGGTAATTTGTTGCCTAATATCTAGGGTCTTTGTCAGGTTGGCCTCAACCCAACCATTATTTCTAATACCTCTCAACAAATCTCCATCTCTTTGGTTCTAGATAGTCAACCCATTTTTATTTGTGGGGTCTATGCTCACACTCAATATCTAATGTGCAGGCCCTTATGGTATGATATTCTTTCCCCGATCTCTGCCAATAATGGTCCTTGGTGTTGCATAGGGGACTTCAACTCTGTTCTGGGTGCAAATGAGTGCAGAGGAGCATCCCTACCTAATAGACTTGCTTGTGATGATTTTAAGATGTTCTCTGAGCTTGGTAACTTGCATCATATTCTGACTAGAGGTGCTGAGTTCACTTGGTCTAATAGAAGGAGAGGGGTGGCTCATACTAAAAAGAGGCTAGACAGAGCAATCTGTAATGACAGTTGGCTCTCAGCTTGGCAACACACCTCCTGCTTCACCCTTCCTAGATCTGCTTCTGACCATCATCCCTTGATGCTTTGCTCATCTAATGGCTCTAACATTCTGCATTCTCATTTTAGATTCCATAAGATGTGCCTTCAGCACCAGGGTCTAAGGAGTGTGGTGGAGACTCACTGGTCTAATGCTGTAGTGGGTTGTCCTATGTATGTTCTATCCAATAAGCTTAAGGGTCTTAAGACCATTTTGAAATCCTGGAATAAAGAGGTCTTTGGCAACATCCATTTACGGGTTAAGAATGCTTTAACTTCTTTTGAGCTTCTCCAACAGAAGCTCTCAACTGAGGGCCAAACTAATCTTCTTTTGGCTCAAGAGGAGCAGGCTCAAAAGGATCTGTTGGTGGCCTTGAATTATGAAGAGGAGTTTTGGAAAGAGAAGTCTAGATCGAATTGGAAGATCAGTGGTGATAGAAACACTAGCTACTTTCACAAGATTGCCAAAATCAGGTTTTCTACTAAGTCTATGTGTATGCTTAGAAAGGAGGATACAACTCTGCTTGATCAGCATGCAATTGAAGAGCATGTGTTGGATTACTTCACCAACTTGTATGCCTCTGAGAATGAAACTCTCCCTAGTAGTCTCATCAACCAGGTTATTCCTCAGTTGGTTTCTGATGGTGACAACATGATGCTATCCTCAATCCCTTTGAATGAGGAGATCAGATCTGCTGTTTTTGCCATGAATGGTGAGGGGGCACCTGGTCCTCATGGGTTTGGTGGGTGATTTTTCCAGGATTTTTGGGACATCATTGGTGATGATGTGTGTCAATCTGTTATCCAGTTTTTCACTCAGGGATGGATCCTTCCCAATCTTAACTCAAACAATATTGTCCTAATTCCCAAGTTCTCTAGTGCTAACAGAATTGAGGATTTTAGGCCAATTGCCTTAGCAAACTTCCAATTCAAAATCATCACCAAAGTCTTGGCTGACAGGTTGGCTCTTATTGCTCCAAAAATTATTTCTAGCCAGTAGAGGAGCTTCATCAAGGATAGACATATCCAGGACTGCATTTGTATTGCCTCTGAAGCAATTAATCTCCTTGACCACAAGACCTTTGGTGGTAATCTTGCTTTAAAGTTGGATATCAAGAAGGCTTTTGATACCATGGATTGGAGGTTTCTATTGGACACTCTCAAGGCCTTTGGTTTTTCTAATTCCTTCACTAATTGGGTTGAGGTCATCCTGTAATCTGCTAAGTTTTCAATTTCTGTTAATGGTCATCTGGTGGGTTTCTTCAGTTGCAAGAGAGGGGTTAGGCAAGGTGATCCTTTGTCCCCCCTTCTATTTTGTTTGGCTGAGGACGTGATCAGCAGAGGATTAACCAAGCTGCTGGAAAGTGGCCAATTTAGCTCAATTTCGGGCCAAAGATTGTCACCCCTAGTCATGTCCTATATGCTGATGATATCCTGATTTTCTATAGAGGGATCAAAAAGGATTTATCTGCTATTAAGGATCTGTTCATTGACTATGCTAAAGTATCAGGCCAATGCTTAAATCTCAGTAAGTGCAAGTTTTATTCCTCTCAAGCCAATGCTAGGAAAATTTCCAACCTCACCAATTGGTTGGGTTTTGGTGATGGTCAATTGCCCTTCAACTATCTTGGTGTCCCCTTATTCAAGGGAAAGCCAAAAGCTATTCATTTGCAACCAATTGCTGATAGAATTGTTAACAAGTTGGCCAATTGGAAAGGGTCTTGCCTCTCAATTATAGGTAGAGTTGAGCTTGTTAAATCCATCATTCATAGCATGTTAGTCTACAGCTTTCATGTTTATAATTGGCCTGTCAATTTACTCAAAAGGATGGATAATTGCATAAGGAATTTCATCTGGTCTAGGGACACTCAGGTTAAAAAGCTTGTTACTGTTGCCTGGCATAAGGTTTGCTGCCCTGTCATTGAGGGTGGTCTTGGCATAAGATCAATCTCAGCCATGAATCAAGCTGCAATTCTCAAACTTGCTTGGGATATGAGATGCTCCTCTCAGGAATGGGCAACCTTTTACAGGAAGACATACTCCAAAAGGATCACCTACACCAAGTCCTCTGTCTGGCCTGGTATTAAGAAGCATTGGCAACTGATCAAGGACAATTCAATTTGGTTACTAGGTAATGGAAATAGCATCAACTATTGGTTGGATAATTGGCTTGGTTCCCCTATAGTTGGTCTCCTTGCAATTCCTGATCCTATCTCTTATGTTCTTCAAGCCAGAGTTGTTGATTTCATGCAGGATTCATCTTGGATCATTCCTGCCTGGTTGGCTAGGCTCCATCCTACAGTGTGTCAGCAAATTGTGAATACTCCAATTCCTAATGCCTCTACGGATGATAAACTGGCTTGGTTACACTCTACAGATGGATCTCTTAGTATGAAAGACGCCTATCTTTTCACCAAACCTGCCCAACCTCAACACAATTGGTGTAAGCAGGTTTGGTCCATATCAATTCCTCCCTCCAAATCCTTCCTTACATGGAGGCTTTACAATAACAGATTGCCAACTGATGAGAATTTGAAAGCTAGAGGCATGGCTTTGGGATCCATTTGTAATTTGTGTTGGACTACTGAAGAGACTTCTAACCATTTGTTCTTTCAGTGCAGCTTTGCTATTGATATCTGGAACTGGTTGAGCAGCCAACTTGGTTTTAGATTGGACAATGCTTCCATTCATGGCTTGATGAACATCTCTAAAAGGTGGAGCCCTCAGGTGAATATGGTCATAAGGGCTAGCATTATTAATTCAATCTCTGCCATATGGTATTGTAGGAACAAAGTCAGATTTGAGAATTTATCAATCTCTATTGCCCAAGCAATGACAAAAATCAGAAATGACACTTCCTTTACAGGGAACTTTTCCAAACTTTGTGTTAGGTCGTCCATGACCGAGTTCTCAATCCTGAAGGCTTTCAATGTGACTTGCCACTACAATAAGGCTCCTTCAATCTTGGAGGTCATCTGGAACCTCCCTGCTCCTGGTTGGGTAAAAATTAATTCTGATGGGGCTGCTAAGGGCTTTCCTGGTCACACAGGAGGATGTGCTATCTTCAAAGACAACATTGGTAGTTGCTTAGGTTGCTTTGCTTCCTACTTCAATATTCAGGATTCTCTCTATGCTGAAGTCCTTGCTGCAATCTTGGCTATCCAAACTGCTTTCTCTAAAGGTTGGCATCTTGTGTGGCTTGAGTGTGACTCTTCTTGGGTGGTGGAGATCTTCAGGGGTAGCATGGCGGTTCCTTGGAAGCTAAGTAACCTTATGCTAAAGTGTAGGAACACCATGTTGGCTATGCAAATCAAGATATCTCATATATATAGGGAAGGCAATATTTGTGCCGACAAGTTAGCCAATTATGGTGTCACCTCTCGGTGTGATTCCTGGTGGACTAGCCTACCTACTTTTATTTTGCCTGATTTTCATAGAAATAGGTTGTTACTTCCTAACTATAGGTTTAGGGATTTGTAATGGCTCCTTGTATTCCGTTTTTTTAATCTATTTGTGGGAGCATTTCACCCTTGCCTTAAAAAAAAGGACCAACAAGATATAAAAACAAGCTAAGGGATTAGCTATCCAATTTGAGTAATTAATTGAATATTTCCCTTATGTCCATTGGTCCAAAGTCATGATATGACCCTTGCCGAATCAATGATTTGTTGAAGAGAAAGGTTACCGAATTAAAAATATTGTCATACCTAGCTAACCAAATTGCTCAACTTGTAGTAACCAGATGAACTCCAAAGTTTCCACCATTTTCTATCTTTCACCATGCCTATACGAGTGTTAAAATGGTCAATGGAATAAATGGGGTTGGATAAGAAATAGTTCTTAAAAATAATATTCTTTAATATCCATACTAGAAATGTTAACAATGGCTACTAAATGGAGAATAACTATAGGCCTTAATGCATTTTCCATTTGATGATTAAACCATATTTACTATATTTTATTCGCAGAGTATAATATTTCTAAATAATGATAAGTTTATTTTAAGTTGTAAAAAAATATCATTTTCCATTTGATGATTAAACCATATTTCCTATTTGACGTGTTTATTCAGTTTATAAAAAATATTATTGGAAATAATGGTTAGGAATAAAATCTAGATATGTTTATTTTAAGTTGTAAAAAAATATCATTCTCCATTTGATGATTAAACCATATTTCGTATTTGAAAGTTTTTGATTTTTTTTATATTTTCAAAAAACGTTAGTCTTGACATATATTATTTCTTTTCTCCTAACCTCTCTTATTAATCACTAATGATTGAGAAAATATATTAATAGTAGGAAATTAAAATTAAAATCACCTTATAATAAATAATTAATCTTAACATATTTAAGCAATAGTAATTAATAATGAATTATCAAATTAATGAATATTTATTAATAAAGAGTGATTAATAATAAAATATACTTTTCATAATGATTGATTAATGATAAATCATCAATAACAAATAGTGTTTTTATTTTTAATAATAAACATTTTCCATTACTTTTTTCTTTTTCCATTTCTGTTATCTTTAATTAAGTAACTTTTTGTAAGAAAAAGGTAATAATACTTTTTTCTCAATAATAAAATTTAGAATTTATTTATTATTTAATATAAATAATTAGTAAAATTTATATGAAATTATAATTATAAACTAGTTCTACATATTTATCTAAAAATTAATTTTTTAATTGAAGTTGAGTAGCTCGTGTTTTGTTTTGTTTTCTACACAAAGGGGAAAGTTGATCTATGGCAAATTGTACATGTTTGCTATTAATTCTAATTTACTTAAATAATTATTTCTAAATGTTTTTAAATAAAAAATAATTTTTTGAATTTGACTATCACGGTCTATTTATGTGTTATCTCTTCCTTTCTATTATAATTGTAAAATTTTGTTTACAACCAATTTCATATATTTTCTAATAATTTAGTGTTATTAGAAACAAATTATTTTTTAATAACTATAAAAATATTTTCTTAATAATTATTAACAATGATAACGATAAGTTGATTTTCCGCATTTGAGTTACTTAAAGTGATGTCCCGGAAAAGGAAGGTTTTAAAAAGGAAACAATTTTATAAATCCCCATTTCAAAAAAAAAATTTACCCATTTTTCCGCAATGTTTTTTAGAAGTGTTTTTCGAGGCGTTACAACTAGTTCACCACCAATATTTCTTCTTATTTTAATTGATACTTGAGTTGGACATATTGCTATTACAATAAACCAACACATTTTGAGTTTGCCCACATTTTGAGTTTGAAAGATGGTAGAAATGTCTATCATTACTTCGAGTCTGGACCTTGAAATAAGGTCATCATAGCAATTGAAAATACTCGTTAAAATCACTACATAATCAAACATGTTAATTTGTCTTTGACTTATATTTTTTTAAGAATATCACATTATTTTTTTTAAGTAAGTTATTAATTATTTATAAATTTATATTATTTTAATCAAATAATCCAAGCTATGTGTCCTTATAAATTTGGAGCATACCTATCCAATGACATTACAAGGAAAAATCACTCGTAGAAAAGAAAAACTATTTGCAACCATATTATCATAATTCAAGAGTGGAAAAGTATGAAGAAATCATCATTTCAAGTGGCTCTCTTTGTATTCTTGTTTTTGATTGCATATGGTAACCCTCCTCCCTTCTTCTTCTATTATCTTCCTTCGTTACAATGCAATGATTTATTCATACCACAAAAAGCATACATTGTAATCATGAATAATGCAGACAATAAAGAGAACAAGTATATTCTTAAAATTATTAGTTTATATATTATAAGTTATTGTTTTCATTTGTTGAGTCAAATAGATTTGTGAAACTTATGCTCAATGATGATAGTTAGATTGAATTTTGAAAACTATATTTTCCTTAAAGAATATGTTTAACTTTCAGGTTTGACTGTACAAGCTCAAGAATCCCAATGCAAAATTGACAAAGACTGTGTAGGACCTTGCAAGTCCAAAGGAGGAAAGGGAGTTTGCATTTGTCTTAAAATAGGAATATGTGTTTGTAATTGTGATTAAGGGAAAGGGCATATTGTAAGAAATTCCTTATGATCGGTGAAATACCATCTTAGGATCTTGAATTTAATGATTCTCGTAATAATATAAAATAAGGATGCAATGTCATACATGAGTTCTTGTTCTATGATATACTTCTTTGATATATCTTTTTGATAGAGTTTTGGTATGGTGGTCTTTCTCAATCAAATCCTAAATTTATTTTGGGACCTTCGTTTTCTCTCCAATGTGAAGAAGTGAAAATTATTTGTGATTTGGTGTATTCGGGACCATAACCATTCCCTGTGCATTAACTTATAAGGTTCTCATTATCAAATCTAGGCTAACTGTTTGAGTATCCACTCATTTAGCACATATTCTTTATCGGTTTCAGAAGTTTGTTGTCATAAATTTATTCACTTATTTTATAATGAAAAATGAATAGCTAATATAATTATATTAAATATATGATACACATTAATTAAAAATTATAAATTTCTAACGCGTATACTATTACTAAGAAAACCACATTGGGTATCACAATAAGGTGAAGTGGTAATGGTTTTCAAAATCTCTTATTATTATGCTATTAATATACGTATACATCGATATTTTTATGCTATATAGTTTTGGTATGAAGCATACAATTTCTCTATACTCTATACAAAAATTAGAATTTATTTTTTGAGAAGCCTACCAAACATATGTTCAAAATTCAATTCAAGCTTTATTTCTTTTTAAAATAGCTTATGTTTTAAATCGCACAAAAAGAACGCATTTTTGTACTTTTGTTGATGTCTTCGAATTTATTTATTTATCAGCAAAAATAATTTTATTAAATTAAAAAAAGATTACAAAAGAATGAAAACAAAGATTAGAGCAACAAAAAGACAAATTACAAGAGGATATTAACACAAACTAAGGGATTAGTTGTCCAATAGGAGTAATTAGTTGAATCTTTTCCCCTATGTCTATTGATCCAAAGCTATGATTTAACCCTTGTCGAATCAATGATTTGTTGAAGAGAAGGGTTTACTGAATTAAAAATATTAGCATTCCTAAATAACCAAATTACCCAAATTGTAGCTAACCAGATGAACTCCAGAGTTTCCACCATTTTCTATATTTCACCATACCTATGTGAGTGTTAAAATGGTCAATGGGATAAATGGAATTGGATAAGAAATAGTTCTTAAAAATAATATTCATTAACATCCATACTAGAAATGTTAACAATGGCAACTAAATGGAGAATAACTATAGGCCTTAATGCATTTTCCATTTGATGCTTAAACCATATTTACTATATTTTATTGGTAGATATAATATTTATACACTATAATGAGTTGTTTATTCAATTTATAAAAAATATTATTCTAAATAATGGTTAGGAATAATATCTAGATATGTTTATTTTAAGTTGTATAAAAATATTCTCAGGTATGAAATTTTCCTTAAAAAAATATATTATCATATTTTGCTTTTTTATTCCAATCGAATAGCTTTAGAATGTTTCATTCCCACAATTAAAAATAATAACTTTCCAGTTTTACCCATGTTTTCAAACCTATGTTTTCCTCTTACTTGGAAGTATATATTTATATATTATATATGTAGTATCAACCTATATTATGATTAAGAGATAATACTTGATTTTTATTTATCTATACTATATATAAAGGGAAAAAATATAAAAAGGAAAAAATAGAATAACTACTTATGAAGTATTTTACATTTCCCTTTTTTATCTTTTACAACTTTTAATTTATAATTATCTATATTAATACTAATAAACATAAAATAACTATCCATGCAATATTTTATGTTTCTCTATTTTAACTTTTATAACTTCTAATTTCATGTTTATAAAAAATTATATAATCTATCTATATCTATATCTATACATTCCTCGTTACTCACTAATATAAACTTGCACACTATTACTTCCTCGTATTAATATATCTTTAATCTTTTATACACTCTCTTATTTATATTTTTATTCTCTACTGAGTTTATATATTGCATTTTTTATATTTAAATTGTTTTTCTTAAATAATATAACATGAAGCTGATATAATATATATTAGAAAAATATGAATTCGGGTCGATCGGCACCGATCGACACGTTAGTTTTAATAATGTTAGTTTAGAAAAATCTATTATTGAATTTCTGGAGATGTTTTATTCATTCTTCTTATTTTTTGATGGTTGATCCACTTGAGTTTAGTATAAGTAAGTAAAAGACATTTTTTATACTAAATACTTACTAGATAAGTAATCAAATAATAACTTTTTGGTTGTAGTTAAGTATTATTTAAGGTAAATTCTTTGCCTTAGTTATATTTCGTCAAAAAATGTTAACATTGTTTTGATAATATTATTAGAATTGAACTATTTTGATAATTACACCATCTATATTTTGATAATGATAAATAGAATAATATCATAGAAGTATATAAGGTAAATGAATATTTTTAATAAAGAGTGATTAATAAAATAAATACTTTTCATAATGATTCATTAATGATAAATCTTCAATAATAATTAGTGTTTTATTTTTAATAATAAACAATTTCCATTATTTTTATTTTTTCATTTATGTTATTTTTAATGAAATAACTTTTTGTAAGAAAAAAGGTAATAATACTTTTTTCTCAATAATAAAATTTAGAATTTATTTATTATTTAATATAAATAACTAGTAAATTTTATATAAAATTATTATTATAAACAAGTTCTACATATTGTTCTAAAAAATAAATTTTTAATTGAAGTTGAGTAGTTAGTGTTTTTTTTTCTTTTCTACACAAAGCGGAAAGATGACCTATGGCAAATGCTACATCTTTGCTATTAATTCTAATTTACTTAAATAATTGTTTCTAAATATTTTTAAATCAAAAAATATTTTTTTAGAATTTGAATATCACAGTCTTTGACTGTGTTATCTCTTCCTTTCTACTATAATTATAAAATTTGTCTAGCACCAATTTTATATCTTTTCTAATAATTTTGTTTTATTAGAAACAAATTATTTTTTAATAAATGTTAAAATATTTTATTAATAATTATTAACTATAAGATGATTCCAATATTAGTTGTATACTATTAATATATATTTTTATTAAATTTTAGTGATTGAGGAAATAGGTTATGAAAATACAAACTATTCGTCATGAATTTTGAAAGAAAGAAGAAGTAACTGTATTAATTATTAACATGTTCCAACTTGAAGGAAAAGGAAAAGATGACCACACTATAAAAATAAATAATCAAGAATAAGTAATCAATACAAAGAATTATTATCTAACTAAAAAATGTTTTAGATAATGATGAATTAATAAAAATAATGAATCATTAATGATGAATTTTTATTTATAAATAATGTTTGTAGTTTTAATAATTAAAAATTAATAATAAAAGAAATAATAAATAATTTTTTGTAGTAATGATTAGTTCACCACCAATATTGCTTCTTATTTTAATTGATACTTGAGTTGGACATATTGCTATTATAATAAACCAACACATTTTGAAATTGAGCAAAGAGAAAGTTTTCTCCATTATATCTAGACAAATATAGTGATGACTCCATTTTTGAAAGATGGTAGAAACGTCTACCAGCACTTCCAGTATGGACTTAGAAATAAGGTCCTCATAGCGATAGAAAATACTCGTCAAAATCACTACATAATCAAACGTGTTAATTTGTCTTTGACTTATATTTTTTTTAAGAATATCACATTTTTATTTTATTTTAAGTAAGTTATTAATTATTTATAAATTTATATTATTTTAACTAAATAGTCCAAGCTATGTGTCCCTATAAATTTGGAGCATACCTATCCAATCACATTACAAGGAAAAATCACTAGTAGAAAAGAAAAACTAGTTGCAACCATATTATCAAAAAAAATTTAAACAAAGGTGCTAACACACACCCAAGATTTCATTAAAGAGGAAAGGGTTACAAACGAATGCCAAAAGCTTACAAGTTGCGGAACCTATAATTAGGAAGCAAATTCCTATTCCTGTAAAAATCATCATACAAAAAACTCGGCATGCTATTCCACCAAGAGTCAATCTTGGAACTAACTTCATAAGTGGCAAGCTTATCAGCACAAGCATTCCCTTGTTTGAAAATATGGCTAACCATAAAATGCATGGAATTTAAAATGTGCTTGCACTTGTTCATGAGATTACTTAGACGCCAATGTACCAATTTGGAACCATGGAAAATGTCCACCACCACCTTTGAATCACACTCCAACCAAATAGACATCCATCCTTTGTCATGGGCAATTGTGACAGCCATTATAGCTGCAAGTAACTCTGCATAGATAGAATTTTGGATGTTGAAATAGAAGGCAAAGCAACCCATGAATTCCCCGTTGCTATTTCTGAAAATTCTCCCCCCTCCTGCATGACTAGGACAACCATGGGCAGCACCATCCGAGTTTGCTTTCACCCAACCAAAAGAAGGAGTCTTCCAAATGACCTCTAAGATATTTGGAGCCTTGTTAAAATTGCCTCTTATACCGAAAGCTCTTAGCAAGTTGAACTCTGTTATAGAGTTCTTTGCATAGAGCTTGCAAAAATTCCCAGTGAAGGCAGTGTCAATTTTGATTTTTGCCATGGCTTGAGAGAGAGAAATGTCCATATCATTAAATCTAGCTTGGTTTCCATAGTACCAAATTGTAGATATGGCATTAAGAATGCAAGCTGTCACTACTATCTTTGCTAAAGGACTAAAGGAATCCGAGATGATGAAGAGATTGGCAATAGAGCAAGAGTCCAGGCTACACCTAGTTTGAGCCTGGAGCCCGGTCCAGATGGCCCTAGCAAACCTGCACTTGAAGAAGATATGCTCAGAAGACTCCGCATTTTCCTTGCAGAGAGAACAAATTGATCCCAAAGCTAAGCCTCTAGCCTTTAAGTGTTTATCAGTAGGTAGTTTATTATAGTACAATCTCCAAGTGACAAAAGATTTTGAGGGAGGAATTGCAGAAGACCAAATATTCTTGCACCAATTTTGCTAAGAAGTCAGAGGTTTGATGAAAAGATAAGCCTCTTTCATGGAGAGAATTCCATCAACAACATTAATCCAAACCAGTTTGTCTGCTTGATTATGAGATATTAACAAGCTTGTTATAGAGTTGCACACCTGAGGGTGGAACCTAGCTAGCCAAGAAGGAATAATCCAAGAAGACTCATGAATGAAATCTGCTACTCTAGCCATTAGAGAGGAAGAGATATGGGCAGGGATGTTAAGGTATTCCACCAGAGGATGACCAGTCCAATTATCCATCCAGAAGTTGATTGCCTTACCATTCCCAACTAACCAAATGGAATTATCCTGCACAACCTTCCAGAACTTTTTGATTCCAACCCAAACAGAGGATTTAATGTAGGAAATATAAGGCCTTGACCCCTTGCAAAATTTGTCCCTAAAGAACACAGCCCAAACATCATTTGAAGCCCTCATCTCCTAAGCCAATTTTAAAATAGCAGCCTGATTCATTTCTTTGAGAGGTCTAATACCAAGACCTCCCTCTTTAACAGGAATGCAAACCTTATGTTAGGAAACAATTACCATTTTTTTAACTAGTGGATCACCTGACCAAATAAAGTTTCTGATGTTAGCATCCATTTTCCTTAGAAAATTAGTAGGCCATAGGTGAACATGAAAGCTATACCCCAGCATGCTAAGAATGATGGATTTGACTATCTCCACCCTGCCCATTATAGATAGGATTGATCCTCTCCATTTAGACAGTTTATTAACTATTTTATCAGCTATTGACTGCAAATGAATGGCTTTAGGCTTTCCTTTAAATAGGGGGACTCCCAAATAAGTGAAAGGAAGTTGACCAGCAGCAAATCCCAACTAGTTTTTTATGTTGCTTAGTTTCCTAGTCGAAGCTTGAGGAGAGCATAACTTGCATTTGTTGAGGTTTAGGCACTAACCTGATATATTTGCATATTCAATGAATAAGGCCTTTAAAGCCATCAACTAATTTTTAATGCCCTTGTAGAAAATCAAGATGTTATCTACATAGAGCACATGAGTTGGAGTGTTGATTCTAGGACCAGAAGTTGAACTAATTTGACCCTGCTCATATAGTTTAGAGAGTCCTCTGCTTAGGACATCCTCAGCCAGGCAAAACAGTAAAGGAGATAGAGGATCCCCTTGTTTAACACCTCTCTTGCAACTTAAGAAACCCACAGCCTGACCATTGACAGAGATAGATAGCTTAGCAGATCTTAGAATAACCCTTATCCAGTTGACGAATGAAGTATGAAAACCAAATGCCCCCAGAGTGTCCAACAGGAATTTCCAGTCAATTGTGTCAAAAGCTTTTTTGACATCCAATTTGATAGCTAGATTGCCACCATAAACTTTGTGATCAAGGAGATTCACTGCTTCAGATGCAAGACTAATGCAATCATGAATATGTATGCCTTTGATGAAGCCTCTCTCTGGTTAGTAGAAATAATTTTAGGAGCAATATTATCATAATCAAAGAGTGGAAAAGTATGAAGAAATCATCATTTCAAGTGGCTATCTTTGTATTCTTGTTTTTTATTGCATATGGTAACCCTCCTCCCTTCTTCTTCTATTATCTTCCTTCGTTGCAATGCAATGATTTATTCATACCTCAAAAATGCATACGTTCTAATCATGAATAATGCAGACAATAAAAATTATTCTTGAATTTCTATAGATGTTTTATTCATTCTTCTAATTTTTTGATCGCTCATCCACTTGAGGTTAGTATAAGTAACTAAAAGACATTTTCTATACTAAATATTTACTAGTAATCGAATAACAACTTTTTGGTTTTGAGTGGCAGTTAAGTATTATATAATGTAAATTCTTTGTCTTAGTTATATCTCGTCAAAAAATGTTAACATTATTTTCTCAACTATATAACTATAATGATAAGTAGAATAATATCATTAGAATTTAAGTACTTTGATAATTACACCATCTATATTTTGGAATTTACGTCATAAACAAACAAACAGGTTTCAAGTTATGCCCATAACTATCAACAAAGGTTCCCAAAAAATATAAGTGTCAACCAAATAAACATTTTAATATAGTAGGGAATAAACATTCCAAGTGGTAGCACTCTTGACATTGTGATTCCCATTATTGTAAATTTATACTATGAAACAAACACCCCCTAAGTGTTAGTTTTTGTACACAATCTATAATTATTTATCTCAATTATATGTATTACTTGTACTTAAGAGACTGCAATGATGCTTTATTTGTGGAGCTAACAGCTGCTATTCTAGCTGTTAGATTTGCTCATCATAAGGGTTGGCACAATATTTGGTTGGAATGTGACTCAATGATAGTGGTGGACATCTTCCTTGACAAAGCAATTCCTCCTTGGAAGCTTTTAAGCAAATGGAACCACTGCAAAAAGCTTCTTGCATCCATTAATTGGGTAGCTACTCATATTTATAGGGAGGGAAACACTTGTGCGGATCAACTTGCTAATTTTGGTTTATCGATCCAAAACATAGAGTGGTGGAATCATGCTCCTAGTTTTATATTGAAAGAAGTTAATAGGAATCGCTTAAATCTTCCTAACTTTATATTTGTTTCTTAATCTCCTTCTCTGTTTGTAGCTCTCTTTGATTAATATATCGGCTTGGTGTCTTGACACTGTTGTTTAAAAAAAAAGAGTCAATAATAATTGAATATGAATAATAAATTATGTATTGACAATATGAAAAATTCTTACAATATAAGTGCATACACATTTCTCTCTCTTATTAACATGCCCTATAAATATACAATTTTTTTTAAAGTAACTTAAATATACAATTTTTTTTAAAGTAACTTAAATATTCCAAGTTTATAGTAACAAATAGGCTGTACAAAGAAATAAATTATGAATAATTAATAACTTACTTATAATAATAAAAATATTAGTCAATTTATAATAATAAAGATAAATTAACATGCTTGGATTTAAAGTGATTTCAATGAGTATTTTGNACAATTTTTTTTAAAGTAACTTAAATATACAATTTTTTTTAAAGTAACTTAAATATACAATTTTTTTTAAAGTAACTTAAATATACAATTTTTTTTAAAGTAACTTAAATATACAATTTTTTTTAAAGTAACTTAAATATACAATTTTTTTTAAAGTAACTTAAATATACAATTTCAAGTATTGAAAGACCCCACCTTAATAAATATTTTGTGCGTGAGAAATTACAATAAATTATGATAAATAGATAATTGTTTCTATATATATACTAGCGTGTTGGCATGCACTGTCGTGCCTGTCAACCCGTTTTTCGATCATTTGTAATGTATAGTTTGTATTTCATAAATTCAAATATAATTTTTTGCGCTAAATTTACGGTTGAATTTATTCAATTAGTCTAATATTCAATTTTTTAAATACACTTTTAAAATAAGAACATAATAACGATAAAATAAGAAAATAATATTATATGGTTTTTTTGGTAGAAATAAAAAGATATTGAGGGCAAAATAGGAAAACACAAATTACACCATGATGGGTGGTTATTTTGTGTTTTCCCTTTATTAATAGTATAGATTAATAGTATATATATATATATATATATATATATATATATATATATATATATATATATATATATATATATATATATATATATATATATATATATATATATATATATACTATTAATCTATACTATTAATAAAGGGAAAACACAAAATAACCACCCATCATGGTG
>NW_017722196.1:0-4213 GCF_001865875.1 Lupinus angustifolius | reverse complement strand
TATATATATATATATATGCAGATAGAATGAAGAAAACTCTTTTTTTTGCTCAATCTCAAAATGTGTTGGTCTGCAATGAATATCTCACTTTTTTTTTTGGCAAAAGGGTGGCAGCACACTCAAACTATATTAAAAGATGATTATAAGGAGTACATGAGACCAAAGAGCCAAGAAAAACACAAGTTAAAAGTTCTTAAACCTATAACTAGGCAAATCAGTCCTATTCCTAGCAATTTCTTGCACCAGAAAATCAGGAGGAGTATCCCACCAAGTATCAACCTTAGAGGAAACACCAAAAGTAGCCAATTTATCAGCACAAACATTCCCTTCCCTGAAGATTTGGGATACCCGAAAGTTATTTTGTGAAATAATGGCACAATACTTTTTCCAATTGTTAGCAAGCTTCCATGGGACTGAATTCTCTCCTTTGAATATATCCACAACCAAAGAAGAATCACACTCAAACCAAATATAACTCCAACCCTTCCTTTGAGCTATCCGAAAAGCAAAAATTGTTGCTATTTGTCGATTAAAAAAAGAAGCAATATTTGTTGTCAACCAATTATTATTACAAAAAAAATATTTATTGTATGATTTATTATTAATTTTTCATTATTAAAACTTAACACATTATTTAATAATAAAAATTTATAATTAGTGACTCATTATTAAGAGTCATTTTCCAATAAAATTGTTTTTTCATGGAATAATCATAAATAACTTTTTGTAGTGTAAAAGTATTTTATTTGAGTTTGAAAATTACCATAATACTACTTCCGATAAAAAAGTCATTTGTTATTCTATAAAACCAATAACTACTATGATAACTATAAATGAATAAATATTATTATTTTAATCCTATAAACCATATTAAGTGTAATATTTATGCAATGTTGTTGTAAAAATTTATACACAATTAATTCAACATTCACTATTTATTGATATTACTTTTTCGAAGAGTCGGTGATTGAAAATGAATAGTAAATGATGAAGTGATAGTGTATAAATAATCAAAAAGCAATTTTTTTGATTTTGTAGTTGTGTTTAAGTATTATTTAACATAAATGTTGTCTTAATTATATCACGTACAAAAAATGTTAACATTGTTTTCTCAACTATAAACCATAATCATAAATAGAGTAATATTATTAGAATTCATGTATTTTAATAATTACACCATATTTTCGGAAATATAAATCATAAATAAATATGGTTTAAATTTATTACCATAAATGTTAACAAGTTTACCAATAAAAATAACAGTGCATACCAAATAAGCATTTTAATATATCCTGGAATAACATTCCTAGTAATAATATTCATCACATTGTGATTCGAATGATTGTAAATTTATACTATGAAAAAACAAGCTGCTAATAATTAAGTATTATATATAATTTGTACATTATTTATCTCAATCAGGTGTGTTATTTATATTTAAGATTTAATGATAATTGAATATGAATAGTGAATTATGTGCTGAAACTCTTACGGTATAAGTGCATATAAAATTCTCTCTCTTATTAACATGGCCAATATATAAACAAAAACAATTAGGGTGTGTTTGCTTTGACCATTTTTTATTTTCATTTTCAATTAAATGAGAAAATGAGGATGAAAACATGTTTATTTTTTTTAAGTAGAAGGGTGCAATAACACCGAAAAGAACTAGATTAGAATATAAAGTGAGTTAAAAATTGCTAAACCTGTAAGCTGCTAAACCCAGCTTATTTCTATTACATTCATTAACCAAGAAAGTGGGGATAGAGTTTCAATGAACATAAGACCTGAAAATATGTTTATAGTGTTGTTTTCATTTCATATTTATGAAAATAAGAGCTTCATTTTTGGAAATTTTGAAAATTAAGAAAAATATCATTTCCGACATTTTCAATAATGAGGAATAACATTTTATTGAAAATTTTAAGATTTTTGTTACTTCATTTGTTCTATATCTTTTGATGTTTTAATTTTTCCATGTTATTCCAAAATATTTGATGTTTTGGAAACCCAACATACATTTATATTTTACTTTTCAACTATACCTTTATTTATTACTCTTATTTTCACCACATATTTCTTCATTTCCTTTTTAATCATGTTTTCAATGTGCATTAAATTAAATATGACTATTATAGTCAAACTTTATTGAATTTTTATGTCATTTAATATTTTTTCAAACTATGTGTATAACCTTAAACATTAAAATATGTGGAATGATGACCAACAAGCTATCCAATTTGAGTAATTAATTGGATATTTCCCCCTATGTCCATTGATTGAAAGTCATGATATGACCCTTGCCGAATCAATGATTTGTTGAAGAGAAAGGTTACCAAATTAAAAATATTGTCATTCCTAGCTAACCAAATTGCTCAACTTATAGTAACTAGATGAACTCCAAAATTTCCACCATTTTCTATCTTTCACCATGCATACGCGAGTGTTAAAATGGTCAATGGAATAAATGGGGTTGGATAAGAAATAGTTCTTAAAAATAATATTCTTTAATATCCATACTAAAAATGTTAACAATGGCTACTAAATGGAGAATAACTATAGGCCTTAATGCATTTTCCATTTGATGATTAAACCATATTTACTATATTTTATTAGCAGAGTATAATATTTATAAATAATGATATGTTTATTTTAAGTTGTAAAAAATATCATTTTCCATTTGATGATTAAACCATATTTTCTATTTGAAAGTTTTTGATTTTTTTTATATTTCCAAAAAACGTTAGTCTCCACATATATTATTTATTTTCTCCTAACCTCTCTTCTTAATCACTAATGATTAAGAAAATATATTAATAGTAGGGAATTAAAATTAAAATCACCTTATAATAAATAATTAATCTTAACATATTTAAGCAATAGTACTTAATAATGAATTACAAATTAATGAATATTTATTAATAAAGAGTGATTAATAATAAAAAATACATTTCATAATGATTGATTAATGATAAATCATCAATAACAAATAGTGTTTTTATTTTCAATAATAAACATTTTCCATTATTTTTTTCTTTTTCCATTTCTGTTATATTTAATTAAGTAACTTTTTGTAAGAAAAAGGGAATAATACTTTTTTCTCAATAATAAAATTTAGAATTTATTTATTATTTAATATAAATAATTAGTAAATTTTATATAAAATTATAATTATAAACTAGTTCTACATATTTTCTAAAAATTAAATTTTTAATTGAAGTTGAGTAGCTCGTGTTTTGTTTTTTTCTACACCAAGCAGAAAGTTGATCTATGGCAAATGGTACATGTTTGCTATTAATTATAATTTACTTCAATAATTATTTCTAAATGTTTTAAATAAAAAATATTTTTTGGAATTTGACTATCACGGTGTTTGATGTGTTATCTCTTCCTTTCTATTATAATTGTAAAATTTTGTTTACCACCAATTTCATATATTTTCTAATAATTTAGTGTTATTAGAAACAAGTTATTTTTTAATAACTATTAAAAATATTTCTTAATAAGTATTAACTATAAGATGATTCTGATATTAGTTGTTTACTATTAATATATATTTTTATTAAATTTTAGTGATTATGGAAATAGGTTAGAAAAAATCAAACAATATTGGTCATGAATCATCTTCTTGATTTTGAGAGATAGAACTAGCTGTATTAATTATTAACATTTTCCAACTTGATGGAAAAGAAATAGACGACCACAATATAAAAATAAATAATCAATACAAATAATTATTATCTAACTAAAAAATGTTTTAAATAATGAGGTATTATAAAAAAAACTTTTAATAATGAATTTTTATTTATAAATAATGTTTGTAGTTTTAATAATGAAAAATTACTAATAAAGAAAATAATAAATAATTTTTTGTAACAATAATTAGTTCACCACCAATATTGCTTCTTATTTCAATTGATACTTGAGTTGGACATATTGCTATTACAATAAACCAACACATTTTGAGTTTGAGTAAAAAAGAAGTTTTCTCCGTTATATCTAGACAAATATAGTGAAGACTCCATTTTTGAAAGATTGTAGAAATGTCTATCATTACTTCGAGTCTGAACCTAAATCCTCATAACAATTAAAAATACTCGTTAAAATTACTACATAACCAAACATTTCAATTTGTCTTTGACTTATATTTTTTTTAAGAATATGACTGTTATTTTAAGTAAGTTATTAATTATTTATAAAAATATATTATTTT
>NW_017722195.1:0-265 GCF_001865875.1 Lupinus angustifolius | reverse complement strand
ATAGGAAGAGGATGAAGATAGGATGAGGATAAGAACGAGGATGAGGATAAGAACGAGGATGAGGATGACGATGACGATGAGAATAAGGATGAGGACGGGAATGAGGATAAGGATAGGATGAGGACGAAGATGATGATAGGATGAGGAAGAGGATGAGGATAGGATGAGGATCAGAATAGGATAAGGATGAGGATGAGGATAGGATCGGGATGAGAATGAGCATAGGAGGAGGATGAGAATGAGGATAGGATGAGGAGGAGGAGGA
>NW_017722194.1:0-462 GCF_001865875.1 Lupinus angustifolius | reverse complement strand
AGGAGGATAGGATGAGGACGAGAATAAGGATGAGGATAGGATGAGGATGAGGATAGGATGAGGACGAGAATGAGGATGAGGATGAGGATTAAGATAGGATGAGTATGAGGACGAGAATGAGCATGATGATAGGATGAGGACGAGGATGAGGATGGGATGAGGATGGGATGAGGATGAGAATAGTAGGAGGATAAGGATGATGATGAGGATAGGATGAGGACGAGGAAGAGGATGAAGAAGAGGGTGAGGATAGGATGAGGACGAGAATGTGGAAGAGGATGAGGATGAGGATAAGGATAGGATGAGGAAGATGAAGAGGATGAGGATGAGCATGAGGATAGGATGAGGACGAGCATTAGGATGAGGATGAGGATAGGCTGAGGATGAGGATCGGATCAGCTTAAGGAAGAGGATAGGATGAGGACGAGAATGAGGATGAGAATAGGATGAGGACGAGGATGA
>NW_017722193.1:0-205 GCF_001865875.1 Lupinus angustifolius | reverse complement strand
GGATAAAATCGGGATGAGGAAGAGGAAGAGGATAGGATGAGGATGAGGATAAGAGGATGAGGAGAATGAGGATAGGATGAGGAGGAGGATGAGGACGAGGATAGGTTGAGGATGAGGATGAAGATCAGATGAGGACGACAATGAGGATGAGGATAGGAAGAGGATGAGCATGAAGATGAGGAAGAGGATGAGGATGAGGAAGTGG
>NW_017722192.1:0-399 GCF_001865875.1 Lupinus angustifolius | reverse complement strand
ATGAGGATGAGGATAGGATGAGGACGAGAATGAGGATGAGGATAGGATGAGGAGGAGGATGAGGTTAAGATGAGGACAAGAATGAGGATGAGGATAGTATGAGGACGAGGATAAGGATAGTATGAGGACGAGGACAAGGATAGGATGAGGATGAGAATAGGATGAGGATTAGGATAGGAGGAGGATGAGGATGAGGACGAGGATGAGGATGAGGATAGGATGATGATGAATATGTGGAAGAGGATGAGGATGAGGATGACCATGAGGATGAGGACGATGATGAGGATAGGAGCAGGACGAGAATGAGGATGAGGATGAGGATGAGGATAAGATCGGGATGAATATGAGGATAGGATGAGGATGAGAATGTGGATGAGGATAAGGATAGGATGTGGAGGA
>NW_017722191.1:0-864 GCF_001865875.1 Lupinus angustifolius | reverse complement strand
GAGGAAGAGGATGAGGATGAGGATGAGGATAGGATGAGGACAAGAATGAGGATGAGGTTGAGGATAGGATGAGGATGAGGATAGGATGAGCATGAGTAAGAGGATATGATGAGGACGAGAATGTGGATGAGGATAGGATGAGGACGAGGATGAGGATGGGATGAGGATGAGAATAGGATGAGGACGAGGAAGTGGATTAGGATGAGGATGATGATGATGAGGATGCGGATGTAGAAGAGAATGAGAATAGGATGAGGATAGGATGAGGATGAGGTTGGGATGAGGATAGGATGAGAATGAGAATCAGGATAGGATGAGGATGAGGATAGGATGAGGAGGAGAATGAGGATGAGGATGAGGATAGGATGAGGATGAGGATAGGATGAGGGCGAGAATGAGGATGATGATAGGATGAGGGTAGGATGAGGAGGAGAATGAGGATGAGGAAGAGGATGAGGATGAGGTTAGGACGAGGATGAGGATGAGGTTAGGACGAGGATGAGGATGAGATGAGGACGAGGATAGGATGAGGACGTGAATGAGGATAATGATTAGGATAGGATGACGAAGAGGAAGATGATGGGATGAGGATAGAATGTGGACGAGAATGTGAATGAGGATAGGATGAGGACGAGGATGAGGCTAGGATTAGGATGAGCATAGGATGAGGATGAGGATGAGGATGAGGATGAGGATAGGACGATAATGAGGATGAGGATAGGATGAGGACGGGATGAGGATAGGATGAGGACGAGGATGAGGTTATGATGAGGATGAGCATAGGTTGAGGATGAGGATGAGGACGAGGATGAGGATGAGGATGAGGATGAGGATGAGGATGAGGATAGGATGAGGATGAGGATG
>NW_017722190.1:0-218 GCF_001865875.1 Lupinus angustifolius | reverse complement strand
ATGAGGATGTGGATGAGGAGGAGGAGGAGGAGGAGGAGGAAGATGAGGACGTGGACGAGGATGACGATGAGGACGAGGACGAGGAGAGGAGGAGGACGAGGATGAGGATAGGAAGAGGATGAAGATAGGATGAGGATAAGAATGAGGATGAGGATGACGATGAGGATAAGGATGACGACGAGAATGAGGATGAGGACGAAGATGATGATAGGATGAGG
>NW_017722189.1:0-453 GCF_001865875.1 Lupinus angustifolius | reverse complement strand
ATGAGGATAGGCTGAGGATGAGGATCGGATGACAATAAGGAAGAGGATAGGATGAGGACGAGACGGAGGATGAGGATAGAATTAGGATGGGATGAGGATGAGAATAGGATGAGGTTGAGGAAGTGGATTAGGATTAGGATGAGGATGATGATGAGGATAGGATGAGGACGAGGATGAGGATGAAGAAGAGGATGAGGAAAGGATGAGGATGAGGAGTAGGAGGACGAGGATAGGATGAGGATGAGGATGAGGATGAGGATGAGGACGAGAATGAGGACGAGGATGAGGATGAGGATAGGATGAGGATGAGAATTTGGAAGTGGATGAGGATGCGGATAAGGATAGGATGAGGAAGAGGAAAAGGATGAGGATGAGGATAGGATGAGGACGAGCATGAGGATAGGATGAGGAAGAGAATGAGGATGAGGATAGGATGTGGATTAGGACGAGGAC
>NW_017722188.1:0-397 GCF_001865875.1 Lupinus angustifolius | reverse complement strand
AGGATGAGGATAGGATGAGGACGAGAATGAGAATTAGGATAGGCTGAGGATGAGGGTAGGATGAGGATGAGAATGAAGATGAGGATGAGGATAGGAAGAGGATGAGGATATGATGAGGACGAGGATGAGGATAGGATGAGGACGACAATGAGAATGATGATAAGGATGAGGATAGGATGAGGACGAAAATGAGGATGAGGTAGAAGATGGGGATGAGGTGGAGGATGAAAATAGGATGAGGAAGTGGATTAGGATAGGATGAGGACGAGGATGAGGATGAGGATAGGATGAGGATGACAATGTGGAAGAGGATGAGGATAAGATGAGGATGAGGATAGGAGGAGGACGAGAATGAGGAGGAGGATGTGGATGAGGATTAGGATGAGGATGACGATGA
>NW_017722187.1:0-477 GCF_001865875.1 Lupinus angustifolius | reverse complement strand
AGGATAAGAATGAGGATAAGATGAGGACGAGAATGAGGATGAGGATAGGATGAGGACGAGAATGAGAGAGAATGAGATTGAGGATATGATGAGGATGAGGATGAGGATAGAATGAGGACCAGAATGAGGATGAGTATGAGGATGAGGATAGGATGAGGACGAGAAGGAGGATGAGGATTAGGATAGGAGGAGAATGAGGACGATAAGGAGGATGAGGATTAGGATAGGAGGAGAATGAGGATGAGGATGAGGATAGGATGTGGATGAAAATGATGATGAGGTTGAGGATGAGGATAAGATGAGGACGAGAAGGAGAATGAGGATGAGGATAGGAGGAGGAGGAGGACGAGGGTGAGGATAGGATGTGGACGAAAATGAGGATGAGGAGTAGAATGAGGATGAAGAAGAGGATGAGGATGTGCATGAGGATAGGATGATAATGAGAATGTGGATGAGGATAAGGATAGGATGAGGAGG
>NW_017722186.1:0-496 GCF_001865875.1 Lupinus angustifolius | reverse complement strand
AGGAGGACGACGACAATGAGGATGAGGATGTGGATGAGGATTAGGATGATGATGAGGATAAGATGAGGATGAGGATGAGGCTGGGGAAGTGGATAGGATGAGGATGAGGTTAGGATGAGGATGAGGATGAGGATAGGATGAGGACTAGAAAGAAGATGAGGATAGGATGAGGAGTAGAATGAGGATGAGGAAGAAGATGAGGATAGAATGAGGAGGAGAATGTGGATGAGGATGAGGAGGAGGATAAGGATGAGGATGAGGACGACGATTTGATGAGGACGAGAATGAGGATGAGGGTGAGGATAGGATAGGATGAGGAAGAGGATGAGCATGAGCATGAGGATAAGATGAGGACGAGAATGAGGATGAGGATAGGATGAGGAGGATGAGGATAGGATGAGGACCAGGATGAGGATAGGATGTGGGTAGGATGAGGACGAGGCTGAGGATTAGGATGAGGATGAGAATGTGGATGAGGATAAGGATAGGATGAGGA
>NW_017722185.1:0-510 GCF_001865875.1 Lupinus angustifolius | reverse complement strand
CATTATCCTTGGTAGGGTATTCCGATTCCGATTTTGCAGGATGTAAGTTAGATCGGAAGAGCACTAGTAGGACTTGTCACTTATTAGGCAGTTCCTTAGTTGCATAGCACAATAAAAAGCAAGCGTGTGTTGATTTGTCCACCGCCGAAGCGGAATACATTGCCTCCTGTGTGTGTTGCGCTCAAATCCTATGGATGAAGCAGCAACTTAAGGACTTTGGACTTAACCTAGAAAAGATTCCTATAAAATGTGATAATACAAGTGTCAAAAACCTATCCAGGAATCTTGTTTTGCATTCTAGAACCAATCATATAGAAATTAGACATCATTTCTTGCGTGACCATGTACAAAAAGGCGATTGTGTGCTTGAATTTGTTGAAACTACTAAACAATTGGCTGATATTTTCACCAAGCCTCTCTCACGAGATACTTTCTATGTTCTTCGAAGAGAACTTCGAATCCTTGATGAAAATTATCTTGAGTAAAATCGTCTAAAACTTTATTATGTGA
>NW_017722184.1:0-26646 GCF_001865875.1 Lupinus angustifolius | reverse complement strand
TGTCTTATATGCTTCAAAATGTATATTTGTTGTGAATGCATTATATTCCTATTATGACTCATGATCTTGTATGATAAGCTGAAAATGTATATGTGTTTGAGTAAAAATTGCTTGATATATGTTAGAAATCTATGCGTGCTTTTAAAACCCAAAAACCTATTGATTTACAAATCTGATGTCAGTTAATCGATTAACTATAATTCTTAATCGATTAAAATGAGTTCTAGTAGCAAACATTTCATTTTTCACTAAATTTAATCGACTAAGATTCCATTTTAATCGATTACCTAGGCTCATTTTTCTGAAAATCTGGAATTTTAACACTGATTAATCGATTAAATATTGCTCTTAATCGATTAACGACAACAGATAAATTAGAATCAGTAGCGTTTTTGCCATTTTTTCAAACCCTCCCTTCCCCCTTTTCTCTCTAAATATTAAATGCAACATAAAAATTCGAAATCTTAGTTTAAAAGAAGAATTAAACCTCACCTTTACCCATATTGCAGCTCAAGTTATCCAATCCTTCTCTCAAATCCCCAAGAAACCCCATTCCCAATTACAAACCCTAAGCTTTAGGTTTCATCCCTTATCCTTGTTCTCCTCTTATTACTCACGGTTTTCAATCAACAATGGAAAGAGGACGTTCGAAGACGTTCAAGACAACTGCTCAACGCACTCGTAGGTCACCTACTGCTTCATCTTCAAATCCGAACGTGAGGCACGATCGTGGAGATCCCTACTACTCACTCATACTTCAGGAGACCAGGTTGTCAAAGTATCTTGGAAAGAAACCCACCTACATAAGGTATGCTGATCTAACTTGGGTGGTGGAACAAAATTTTGAGTTTCCGCAAGGTATGCAAGCTCATGGAGCTGTGATGTTTTTCGAATTAACGGGTAATCTGTACCCCGCTTTGATTAGGGAATTTTATGCCAACTTCCGTTATAAGGATGGCAGATATTGGTCTATGGTTTTGGGAAGTCTATTTGAGATTGATAGTGATATTTTTATGAATGTGGGTGGCTTATTCACTACTGGTGTTAGCCTAGGTGACTGTGAATGACTTAAGGATTTTGATGCTACTGAGGTTTACAAATCATGTCTAAGAGGTCCCCATCTGTATATCTAAGGAGAACTAACTAAAGTTGGTTCATTATCAGTAGAGAATAGATTGCTTCACTATCTGATTACATATATTTTAGTTCAGAGAAACACTAATCATGCACAACCAACTGTTAATGATCTGAAATTCATGTATGTTGTTAAGGAGAATATAATGGTTAATTGGCCTGAGGAAATCCTGAAGGTCATGTATAATGTCTCTACATCACAATCCAAGTTGATGCCCTATAGTATCTTCATAACGAGAATTATTAACTATATGCATATTGACGTATCTAACACCATCGTCATAGAGACTTCTGATAAAGATCACCTTGTTGGTGAAAGCCTTATCCACAAGATGAGTATCTACAAGTATGGAATTACTTGGTAATACGAGGAGGATTACACTACCATGGATTTGGATCTCTCTGATGATGAGGATCAGGCTAGAATAGATCAGCCTAATGTAGAAACTCGGGGGGAGCCATCTGGAACTACACCACAGGAACCATCCTTTGTATTAGCTTAGTTGAATGCCATGGAGCAAAGGCTAAATAACAGAATGGATTTACATTTTCAATCTTTAAAGGACTCCTACCATACTGATTTGGAACAATTTGAGGTGTGTCAGGTTGCCTACATCGATAATCACTATCATGCTATGGGGAGCTTTGTTCAGAACACTGCTGAGGCATATAATGAGAGGTTTTGTGCAGAATTTGAGAAGTTGAGATTCCTCATCTGGGGTTATAGTAGTCTGACCGTACCTGATGATAGAGATCTTCCTCCACATCCCTAGATTCGATGTCCTTAGACCTTAGATTACCTTAGGTTTAGTTCTTCAATATGGCTAATTTTCAGGATTTATGTTGCGTTGTAATTTTGAGACATATTTTATCTATGCTTTTTGGGTTGTAACTCTAACTATCTACTTTTGCTGCACTATTATGACTTGATATGCATGCCATTTGAACTTAAATTGTTACTATTTTGGTTTTAATTTGCTAACATAACATTCTTATCTATGTCAAATATAGTATGATTACATGTTTAATGGTTCTTGATCATGTTTGGTTATATGTATCTCTTATATTTGATTAAGTTTATTGCTTGAATGCTATAATATAAATGTTTGATCATTCAATGCTTGATTAGTTCATGTATAAACTTCCATGCCATTAAATTTGTCACATTGTTGTATTATGTTGTTTTAATCGATTATCAACTAGTTGATTAATTACATTCCCAATATTAATTGATTAATTAAAGTTTGAGTTCACTTCATAACTCTTCTTACTTTTGACCAAATTTTCATTTAGTTTATCTTTCTGATAATGTCAAAAGGGGAGAAAGGTTGTTTTGTTGTTATCATGTGCAGGTTGTAAAATAAAATTCAGCTTTCGTTGTTTAGCTATGTGCTTTAACTTTGAAATCAACAACCATGCATTATGTGACCATCTTCAAGCTATGCATCAAAACAAAATTTAGTGTTGAGTTTGTCATCATCAAAAAGGGGGAGATTGAAAGTGCAAAGTGTCAAGATTGCACTTGATTTGCCTATGTTTTGATGAAGACAAAGGAATTAGTGAAAGCTTAAAGATAACTCAACAAATCAACATGCCAAAGATTCAAGAACTTCATGTCTAGACTAGAATCTTAGATATGTGTCTTAGTTATTGAGTCTAGGTTAGGTAAACCTAGATACAAATCTCACAAGTTCTAAAAACTATCATATCATTTACATGAGACATGCCATCTAGCTTATTATATGTTCATGCATTAATCATACATGTTATTTGTGCATCTTAGGCATAACATAATAGTAAAACATGTATAGTTGATAAGCATAACATATAGGTATTTTACCATTTAATTTCTTAACTGAAAATATGCTAGTTAATCGATTAAGTAAGGCTTTAATTAATTAACGTGAAAACATTTTTAATCAGTTTCAACAAATAACTGAAAAACAAAATCCAGTTATTCTAAACAGCATGTTAATCGATTAGCAGGGCACTTAATCGATTAACTGGGCATAAAACAACTTTTCTATATAAAATGTGTTTTTACACCATACTTCATACATTCATTCTTTCATTTTTAGAATTGCTAAGTTGCATATTTTCGTGCTCATTGTATGTCATATAGGTGGCGTGAATTGCATGTGAGAATAGTGAGAGATAGTATCATGCTTAGGGATTAAAATGTCACCCATTGCATGTGATTAAATGTATTCATCATTCTATCTTATCTTGCATGATTCTTTCAATTCTTGTAGAGATTTCTTAGGGTAGAAATTATATGTTTTTGAGGATTCTGATCTTATACATATTCATAATAATTTGTGAGATTTGTATAGGGTTTATAGTTTGTTCTTAATTGTAATATTTGAGCTATTTTGTACTTCACATTACTCTGTTTTTGTTGTGATTTTTGTAACAAGGAAAGTCATCTCTTGGTGTCGTACCACCAACAAGATACAGAGACTCTTCACCAAGACTTGGAGGTCTGGAGTTTAGAATATACTCTTGGTTGGGGCTGGATCGTAGGAAAGGTTTTCCTAGGCGATAGGTAAGGTCAAACCAAGATAGAGGTTCTGGGAGTTCAAGAAGTTTGCATTCAAGGTCTTGTAATTGGAAGTGTGTATGTAATATACATTGGCTTCAATTTTAGTGAAGAAAATCTCCCAAGATCGGAAGGGGAGGACTGGATGTGGTTTTGTAGTGGACCGCAAAACGGACCAGTATAATAACCTTGTTGTAGGTTGTTTCTTACCCTTATCTCTTTACTGTTTTAAGTTGTTTTTAATTGCTTATTGTAGCTTATAATTTGAATATAGCAACTCTGCCATAAAAAGACCATTTCTGTTCAAATATATCTGCTATATCATTTCTGTATTATCTGTAAGTGGTTGCGTAATTGAGCCATTCATCAACTATCTGTTATGTGCGATTTAATTGATTAAGTCAGTCCTTTAATCAATTCAATGAGTGATTTTCCAAAACAGGGCTTTGGTGTGAATAGCGGTAAGTGGGAACCGCGACACCTATTCAACCCCCTTCTAGGTGTATGCTGTCACTAATACCTAACAACAATGTCTTAACCTTTTCAAGATTTACCTTAATGTCCTTTTGGCTAACTATGAAACCAAGGACTCTGCCGAGTTAGACCTTGAAACTAGATTTTGGATGCAATTTGAGGTTGTATTTTCATAGCCTATCAAATTGTTTTCATAGTTTTCCAGTTTGCTCTACTATAGTCTTGGATTTATAGATGATGTCATGAACGTAGATCTCAATTTATTTGTGCATCATTTCATGGAAAGTGGCTACCATGGCTCTCTGGTACATGGCCATAATATTATTTTATCTAAACAACATGACTTGATAGCAAAAAGTTCCTAACGTAGAAATGATGATTTTTGGTATGTCTTCTAAAGGTGCAAAGAGTCAAGACTTGCACATTTACGGCTAACTTAAGTTTTGATGAAGCAAACGCACATACAAGAAAGCTTGAGGATCGTACAACAAACAATGAGCCGAAGACTCATAGGTTGCATCTATAGATTCATGACTTTATTACATTTACTTGTAATTAGAAGTCTTAAGATGTGTGCCTTATTTTAAGTCTAGGTTAGGTAAACCTAGGTGGAAATTCTCACAAGAACTAATGTAGAACAAGATTAAGATTGAGACATATCATCTAGATATCTTATGATGAATAGAATCATGCATACATATACATACTTTCATGCATTAAAGGTAATATATTTTGAAAAGTTATGTAAAGCATGCACATATCATATAGGTAGTTTACCATACATTCCTTACATCAATGAAAAACATTTTTAACTCAATATAATTGACTAAGTAGTTAGGGTAATCGATTATCTAGAACTCAGTTACTAACTAATCTGATGTTGTTAGCACGTTAATCGATTAAAATACCATATAATCTATTAAGACGTAATTGAAAACTGAATTTCAACAACTTGTTAATCGATTAAATGGAAGGATAATCGATTAGTATCAGTATCAGTAGGATTAGTATAAATTATGTATTTCTTGCCAATGTGGCATAACTTGCATATTTTCGAAAATTGTTAGAGAGCATACATTTTTCATAGATTGCATTACAGTGAGAAAGTGCCTTTAGAAAACCCAAGGAGTGAAAGCATTCTGATATAGGCTTAGATATTAATATCATTGCATCTAGGCTCTAGTTTTCTATGCATCAAATTCTTGCAAAGAGTCAAGACCTGCACATTTACGGCTAACCGAAGTTTTGATGAAGCAAATGCACATACAAGAAAGCTTGAAGATCGTACAACAAACAACAAGTCGAAGACTCATAGGTTGCATCCATAGATTCAGGACTTTATTATATTTACTTGTAATTAGAAGTCTTAAGGTGTGCGCCTTAGTTTAAGTCTAGGTTAGGTAAACCTAGGTGGAAAGTCTCACAAGAACTAATATAGAACAAGATTAAAATTGAGACATATCATCTAGAAATCTTATGATGAATAGACTCATACATACATATACATATTTCATGCATTAAAGGTTATATATTTTGAAAAGCTATGTAAAGCATGTGCATATCATATAAGTAGTTTACCATACATTCCTTATATCAAAGAAAAACATTTTTAACTCAGTATAATCGATTAAGTAGTTAGTGTAATCGATTATCTAGAATGCAGTTACTAATTGATCTGATGTTGTTTGCACGTAATCGATTAAGACACCATATAATGGATTAAGACGTAAATGAAAACTGGTTTTTAACAACCCGTTAATCGATTAAATGGAAGGATAATTGATTAATATCAGTATCAATAGGATTAGTATAAATTCTATATTTCTTGCCAATGTGGCATAACTTGCATATTTTCGAAAATTGTTAGAGAGCATACATTTTCATAGATTGCATCACAGTGAGAAAGAGCATTTAGAAAATCTAGGGAGTGAAAGCATTCTGATTTAGGCTTAGAGATTAATATCATTGCATCTAGGCTCTAGTTTTCTATGCATCAAATTCGTGCATGCTATTCTTTATTTCGTTGAGAGATTTGTGAGGAAAATATTTTTCTAAAAAGAGTGTGGATCATTTTTAGAAAACCTAATGCATTAATTTCATTTAGAATTAGGTTCTTGTGGATTTTTCACTTTATGTTTTAGATTGAGTTTTTAATTGTTGAATCTGAGTATTAAGTACTCAAGTCAACTCAATACATTATGTTTGAACAAGGAAGTTGATCTCTTTGTGAATTGTTTCAATACGAGAGAGATCTTGGTAATCTTATTAGAGGCTAAGAGGTCTTAGTTCGAGCGATACCAAGGCTGGGGCCGATCGTGAAAGGATAGGAGATTCAAGTAGGCGTTTTAGTTAGGTCAAACCTAGGTTATCAAGCTCATAGGGGCTAAGTAAAGATCGACTTACTTTTTTTGATTTTGTAATTGGAAGTGTGTTTGTAAAACTCACAAATTGCAGTAGTTGAAGAAAACTCTTCCGAGATCAGAAGCGGAGGCCTGGATGTAGTTTGTAGTGGACCACAAACGAACCAGGATAAAATTCCTTGTGCACCTCTTTCTAATCCCTAATCTCTTTACTTTCGTCTTTACTTTGTTGATTAATTGTGTTAGTATGAGTTGTATGCTATAATGTATTTATTGTCTTTCTGTAATCTCATTAATCAATTAACTCTATAAAGATTGGGTAATCAGTAACTTGTTGAACAAGAAATCAAATAATCAAGTTGTGCGAGTGTCAGGAGAGTCGATAATCCATAAGCATAATCGATTATATCTTAGCAATGTTTAATCGATTAAGTCCAAGCATAATCGATTAACTACAGTCTGTTGTAGTTTTGCACAAATATAGAAAAAGCGGAACAAGTGATTCGCGACACCTATTCAACCCTTCTTCTAGATTACCTTCTTCCCCTCAACGACATTCATTATAATGCCCACTTTAACTTTCTTTTTGTTCTCCTCCAGTTCCAAGTTTACCTGTTCTATTAGTTCTTTGTGGGGCTCGATCTCTCTAGCTTAAGGCTCAACCATCCTCAATAGTTCAAGGGGTGTCTCACAATATTCATCACTATCATCCTAACTTGGTTAATGGGTTGATCCACATTGTGTGATGGATTTTTAACAAGGTCCTATTTCCGGGTTCATTGTCGGATCTACGTTATCGAGGATGGCGTAGTCATATCCCCATTTTTCTTATTTTTACTTCTTTTTTTTAAGAGTGCAAATAGCAAATAAAATGCAAATGTGATATGGAAATGGAAATGATCTGAAAGAAAAAATTGAAATACTATTGATTGAAACTTTGAATTGACTGTGAAAAGTAATCATTCCCTTAATGAAATAAAAGAATCTAATAGCTTAGGTGGAGCTAAAAGACAACAAACATCACTACATGTTCCCTAAAGATACTAATTATGGCAATTCGTCCACGGTCAATTATTAAGGATTGTGCATGGGGAACACATGGATACAAAGGTTAACATCTCAATCATGTCGTCTTCTTCTATGAAGGCCAGCATCTCTAATAGGTTAAATATCACATTGGTGATGCTCTAGTTGATGTGTGGGACTGGAACATTTTCAACTTCGTACCCAAGCTGTCTTAAATTGGCCAATATTTTATTTTTTCCAATCTTCAGCGGTCCTTACTTTGTTCTCTCTGGTTGGTTTTTACCTAAGATTGGATTGGCCTTTATTAGCCATGGGAATTGAGTTTAATTCCTCTCCGTTAATAGAGAGACCATTACTAAAATATGTGGTTGAAATTCTTTTAAACTTTATTTAGTTATTTTTTATTTAAAAATAATATAAAATTATGACCGTTAGAAACAATTTTTTGACACGTGTCATAGTCGTACCCAATACTAAACTCTCCAGTACTTGAGAGGATCCCATCCGATGGGCATTAGTATCTCCTCAAGGCCTAGCTTATCCTAACCCAATATCTCCTCAAGGCCTAGCTTCTCCTAACCCAATATCTCCTCAAGGCCTAGCCTATCCTAACCCAGACCTTTTTCTGGTAGATTTCTCTTCTCGAGCATGACCTTTGCCATTAGACAAATGGGATTTTAGTATTAGAACCCCTTCCTTCACAAATATGGTGCTTGCATTTTCTAGAACCTGAAGCGAAATCTCAAGGGTCTTCTTGGAAGATTCAATGTATGGTGTATCAAATGGTTGGGAAACTAGCATGTCCTCTTCTCCTAACACCATTACGACCTGGCCATCAACGACAAACTTGACCTTCTGATGTAGGGTTGAGGGTATTGGTCCAGTGGAATGACTACAATGCCTTCCCAGTAAGCAATTGTATGCCAGGTTGATATCTACCACATAGAACATGATCTTGAAATTACATGACACCATCCTTATTGGTAGTTCTATTTCTTCAATCACATATTTCCTTGATCCATCAAAGGCATTGCTTATCATTGCACTCGGTCTCATTTGTAAGGAGCCCACTATTAATTTGGATATTGTCCTCTCTGTCATAATATTCAAGGAAGACCCATTGTGAATAAGAATTATCCCTATATGTAATATTGAGATTGCAACTAAGAGGGAAGTGAATTAGTTGATTTAAAATAATGTCCATTTTTTCTACAAAATCAAGAGTTAAAGTGCAGCGGAAAATATATGCCGAAAATTAATAAGTAAAATCGAAGAGATAAGGGAGAAGAGAATACACAAGGATTTTTACACTGGTTCACCTTCTTGTCCATCAAATGCTACGTCCAGTACTCTTGCAGCACAAGAGATTTTTCCACTAAAGATTATGAGTTGCAATTACAATATCTCACCTCGAGATCTCTATGTACCTTACACACTCCTTAATCTTTATTCACCTTTGGAAAACACATTTTCAAGTGATTTTAATCTCTTTTCTTATCACACCCCGTGAAAGAAAGTATTCTGCAATAATAATGAAGAATGTTCAACAATGGCGGAATTGTCTTTACAAGTATGAAAGTGATGTAACTTACAATTCAAACAACTCTTTTGTATACTTAGTAATAATGCTCAATATGTTTGTAAAACTTTTGAAACAATTACTTCAAGTAACTCAGAAAAATTCTCTTTTGAAATTTTAAGAACTCAGTGCAAAAACGCAGAAAAATAGTGAGAGAATTTTCAGAATTTGTGTATGAAAGTTGTGTGTAGTGATTGTGAGTTTCAATGTCTTTATATAGGCTTTCCAATCACCCAAAATGTCTCTTTGAAATTATAGAAATTGATTGGAATGAAAACATGTCTTTTGGGTTGAAACTCATTCACTTTGAATTTGAAAAACTGATGCAACAACTCTCGGTAATCGATTACAACTTTGAGTAATCGATTACCCAAATGTTCTGTTCACTGAACATTTATTTTCAAATTAGAGTAATCAATTACAACAAGTTGAGTAGTCGGTTACTCAACTTTAATAACATTAGTAATTTGTTACTCAAAGACAGTAATGGATTACTCTGATCAGTTTAAAGTTGGATAACTATTTTCTCACACTCGTAACCTGTTACTTAGATGAAGTAACTGGTTACACAATATTTTATAAATTGTTTTAAGTATTTTATAGTGTTTCAATTTTCTTTTAAAAATAGTTTGAGCATTACTACTATTGTATAATCAAGAGTATATGATAGACTTAGAATAAAAGTCTTGAATATCTTGAAGCTCTAATCTTCATTATCTTCATAAGTATTTTTCCTTTTCTTGTTTTGGTGATGTTGGTGTCTTCATCAAAATTGTGTCAAGGTCAGGGGCTCCAAGGTCAGGAGCAGAGATTTTCTTCCCAATCTCCCCTGTTTTGATGATGACAAACCAATATCTCTTTAACAGTGTAGTTTTCTGAGAGCATCATACTTTGTGATATTCTTGACTTGTCTTTAGTATGCTCCCCTATCTTGTATGGTCTCCCTTTCATTTGGAGTTATGTGTCTGAAATGTTTTAAGTAGAAAATACACTCTCCCAACTTTTCTCCCCTTTTTGACTTCATCAAAAAGTAGAAAAGTCAAGAGTTTTCCAGCACAATATTAACATACATGAAATAGGATATATATAACATATAATAATATGGATATCAAGATATAACGAAATTTAAGCAATATCATAAAAGTAAAAAAATGTTCAAGCATTAACAATGCAAACAACAATACAAACAACATAATAGAAATTTGTCCGGAACCAGGAGAAAATAATATTACAATCGAAAAATCCTAACAACGGATAAGGTCTAAGACTCAGGCTCAAAATGTCTTCATCAACGTCCATGCTACTCAGCTTAGAAGAGAGACGGTGAAGTTCAAACTAGATTTGTTGATTCTGTGAATTAAAGACATCCATCCGGTTAGTGATGTAGCCTCGAAGAGAAATCAACTCATCCATAATCATTTGATTTGAAGGCATGACAGCAGATGAGGAAGATTGAGCATGAAACTCAGAAGGTTGAGGTTCAAAAGGATTAGCAGGGGTAGGTTCTAGTTCAGGAGCAAGAGGTCTATCTTTCTTATGCTTGTAGGTCATGTCACGAAGAACAAATGTGAAGCCCATTTTGTGGATTACATCCACATCAATATGGCTTTCACGAGGGTTAAGCGGAACCTTAGTTTCTCCAGCAGTAGAAACACTGAAATGCTCAAGGATTTTTGTTATGAAGATTGCATAGGGCAAAGGGCTTTGGGTTCCTCTTACAGGCCACCTTTGTCTCATTATCATCATATTCCAATTGATTTTCAAATTAAATTTCATAGCACACATCAATTGGAGTTCTATGTCACTTATTTGAGAGTGGTTTGAAAATTTTGGTAAGATAACATAGCTCAGAAAATAATGTAGCAAACGGTCTTCTAGTTTGAGATGTCCAGCAGAAAGGATATCTCTATTTTTAACAGTTTTACCATAACCATGTTGCTTAAGCGCTTCAATTTCCTCTTTAGTAATTATACACAGAGAATGATAAAAATCTTTTAGATCATAGTTTTCCCATTCGCATACAAGGCCGAAGCCTGCAATGCTCCCCTGATAGGGTATGTTACAGCACAATGAACTCATGGTTTTCAAATCCAAAGTAATGTCTTTTCCTTTTACATAAGAAGTAAGACGGTTTTTTCTAAAGTTTATGTTACATTAAAATAATATAATCAGTTCAGGATAAATTTCATTTGATTCACAACAGAAATCGAAAAGGTTTTGTTGTCTCAAGAGATAAGGAAATAGAAAATCTTCAAACTCAAAGTTTCCGAGATTACCGTATTTGGGAGTGAAGATAATGCAGCCATGGAAATGCTCCTCAAAGATTTTACGTTGCTCATCATTTGCTAGAAGTCGCATTGAGTCAAGAGGGTGGGACTCCAAAGATGAAGTTCCTTGGTTCCTTTGAGTCACATTTGTGCATTGCTTCTTTGATATAGAAGAGGAAGCCATGAATTGAGGATTTTGAGTTTTTAGGTTTTCGAGTTTGGGAGATTTGGGGTTTTTTATTTAGGCCACTAAACATGAAAATGATTGTGTATAAGTGTTTAGAATTGAAAGTATGATATGAATAGACACAAAAATCACCCAAAACGGATCAAAAACGAAGATTTTATAGAGAGAGAATGGTGGCCACGAAGAGGGTTTGAAATGAGGAAGAAGAAGTGACAAAATATGGAATTTTCATATAAATACCTGCACAGAGTAATCGGTTACTCACCTTTGAGTAATCAGTTACTCAATTTTAAAAAATTTAAGAATTTCAAACAGCATCATTGAGTAATCGGTTACTCATTTTGAGTAATCGGTTACCATTATTCAAAACAAAGTCTTTACAACTAAATACATGCAAATGAGAAGTGTTTGGTTTTCTAAATTTGAAGAGTTCATAAGGGGTTTTCTTAAGAATTGGTCTTATAAGAACTCGGTTTGAAACATAACATGCAGTACTTACTGCATCAACCCAGAAATATTTTGGGAGGTTAGTTTCATTCAATATTGTACGAGCCAGTTCTTCTAAGGACCGATTCTTTCTTTATACAACACCATTTTGTTGTGATGTTCTAGGAGTAGAAAAATTGTGATTGATGCCAAGATCATCACAGAAATCTTCAAAAAAAGATTTTTGAAATTCTCTCCCATGATTACTTGTTATAGCGGCGATTTTTAGTGATTTTTCATTTTGGACTCTTTTAGCATAAACGCTATAGGCTTTGAATGCATCATTCTTATGAACTAAGAAGAGTGTCCAAGTGTATCTCGAAAAATTATCTACTATAACAAGAGCATGGTAGTTACCACCATAACTTTTTGTTCTTGAGAGGTCAAACAAGTCCATATGTAGTAACTGCAATGGTCTATCGGAAGAAACCATATGCTTAGGTTTAAAAGAACTTTTTGTTTGTTTACCCATTTGACAAGCACTACATAGTTTGTCTTTAACAAATTTCATTTTAGGTAAACCAACAACTAAGTATTTCTTAATAAGTTGATTAAAATGGCCCATATGTATATGAACAATTCTCCTATGCCAGCCATGCATCATGATTATCATTTGAAACTAAACATGTTATTGGTAAAGATGAATCTATGTCAATCATATATATGTTATTTATCCTTTTACCAATAAGTTTAGAGTTTTGAGAGTTCTTACTTTCAATGATACACTTATCTTGATAGAATGCCACATGAAAGTCTTTGTCACATAACTGACTTATGCTCAGAAGGTTGTGCTTGAGTCCTTCAACATATAGTACACCTTCTATAGTTGTTGAGGGTGGCTTGCCGATTCTACCAACTCCAAGAATTTTTCCTTTGTTGTTATCACCAGAAGTGACATATCCTTTGTCCCTTGGAGTGAGGACAAAGAACTAGGAGTGAGGAGATAGAACTTCGTTCCCTATCGCACGTCATGTGTTTTGAGCAGCCGCTATCCAAGTACCATAAGTTGCAGGCGACTCTCAAATTTTCCTATAAAACAATTTAAGTTTTATTAGGTACCCAATATTATTTGGGTCCTACATAGTTAGTACTATTCTCAACCCTTTTAAAATGACCTAGGGGTACACCATATTTTCTAATTTTACACGTATTTGGTGTGTGTCCAAAGTTCTTGCAATATGTACATGTGGGTTGATGATCATGTACCCTAGATTTTTTTTTACTATTTTTAAAAACATGGATATCTTGTTTTTTAAAGTTTATCTAGTTGGGACACTTTTTTTCTTAGAACCATGGCTTTTTGAATAGCCAAGACCTCTTCGGTCTGTCGAGTGTCTTTGATCACTTATGATCTTTTCCAAACTTCAACTACTCTTGTTCATTTTATTAAGTTCAAGACTAAAAGTTGAAACTTTATTTTCAATAGAAATACAACTTTGACATGAAGATGATGATGGTTTGTTCCTAAATGCATCTAACTCAGATTTTTGTTTTAGGAACATTTTAGTAAGTTTGACATATTCATCATGCAAGTCATTGAAAGCAGTTTGTAGTTCAGAAGAATATAGTTGAGTGTCATTTACCTCTTCGTCATCAGAATGATGAGATGCCACTAAAGAGAGATGTGTTTGTTCCTCATTTTCAGGTTCAGAGGCAGAACTAATGTCATTGTCTTCCCAAGCAATTTAAGTTCTTCGTCCATTCTTTGTTTCATTCTTCCCTTTGAAAGAATTCTTCTTTAGATTAGGACAATCCATCTTCATGTGACCAACTTTGCCACATTCAAAGCATGTGAAAGTTTGGTTGGAAGTGGAGGCGTCATTGTTCTTGGTGAATTTCCTTGCTTGTCCAATTCTAGCACCTTTCTTCCTCATGAGGAACTTGTTGAATTTCTTTGCAAAAAGACTCATGTCTTCCATCTCTTCCTTATCATATTCATCTTCTGATAACTTGAATTTTTCCACTCTAGCCTTGAGAAAGATATTCTTCTTTTTATTTTCCTGCTCTTCATGTTGGTCAAGTTGGCTGAGTTCTAGTTTGTGTTCCTGCATTTTTACAAACAATGCAGCCAAAGACATTTTCGATAAACTTTTCTTTACAGAAATGTCTGTTATCTTAGGTTGCCATGTTCTGGAGAAAGAGTATTGAGTCTAGATCTTTTTACCTCCTCTGTTCCTTCATGTGTAGTCTCTAGAGTATTCCACATTTCTTTCGTAGATTTGCAGTTTGATACTCTAAAGAACTCATCAATGCCAAGTGTTGAAGTGAGGATGTTATTTACCTTGAGATCATACTACACCTTCTTCTTATCTTCATTATTCCACGAAGATTTGGGCTTTATTTCCCTTACATTGTTCACAACAGTGAAGGGTTCATATGGTCCTTCTGCAATTGCGGTCCATATATCCAAATCTTGAGATTTTATGAAGATTCTTATTCTGATTTTTCAGAAATCATAGCACTCTCCAACAAAGCTTGGAGAGCGGTTGATGTTGGAACCTTCTCCTAGGAATGATCTTAAGGCCATCTTTGATATAGGATCAAATTTGAGAATATCTTACTCAAAAATAGCTCTGGTGCCAATTGTAAGACTGAGATTGCAACTAAGAGGGGGTGAATTAGATGACTTAAAATAATGTCCACTTTTTCTGCAAAATCAAGAGTTAAAGTGAAGCGGAAAATATATGCAGAAAATTAATAAGTAAAATCAAAGAGATAAGGGACAATAGAATACACAAGGATTTTTATACTGGTTCACCTTCTTGTCCATCGAAGGCTACGTCCAGTACTTTTGCAGCACAAGAGATTTTTCCACTAAAGATTATGAGTTGCAATTATAATATCTCACCTCGAGATCTCTATGTCCCTTACACACTCCTTAATCCTTATTCACCTTTGGAAAACACATTTCCAAGTGATTCTAATCCTCTTTCTTATCACACCCCCTGAAAGAAAGTATTCTGCAATAATAATGAAGAATGTTCAACAATGGCGGAATTGCCTTTACAAGTATGAAAATGATGTAACTTGAAATCCAAACAACTCTTTTGTATACTTAGTAATAATGCTCAATATGTTTGTAAAACTTTTGAAACAATTACTTCAAGTAACTCAAAAAAAATTGTCTTTTGAAAGTTTAAGAACTGAGTGCAAAAATGCCAAAAATATTGAAAGAATTTTCAGAATTTGTGTGAGAGTTGTATGAAAGTTGTGTGTAGTGATTGTGAGTTTCAATGCCTTTATATAGGCTTTCCAATCAGCCAAAATGTCTCTTTGAAAGGGTAGAAATTGATTGGAATGAAAACATGTCTTTTATGTTGAAACTCATTCACTTTGAATTTGAAAAACTTATGCAACAGCTCTCGGTAATCGATTACAGCATTGAGTAATCGATTACCCAAATGTTATGTTCATTAAACATTTATTTTCGAATTAGAGTAATCGATTACAACAAGTTGAGTAATCAGTTACTCAACTTTAATAATACTGGTAATCTATTACTCAAAGACAGTAATGGATTACTCTGACAAGTTTTAAGTTGGATAGCTCTTTTCTCACACTCGTAACCTGTTACTTAGATGAAGAAACCTGTTACACACTATTTTTTAAAATTGTTTTAAGTATTTTAAAGTGTTTCAATTTTCTTTTAAAAATAGTTTGAGCATTACTACTATTGTATAATCAAGAGTATAGGATAGAAGTATATATTTTAGACTTAGACTGAAAGTCTTGAATATCTTGAAGCTTGAATCTTCATTGTCTTTATAAGTATTCTTCTTTTTCTTCTTTTTGGTGATGTTGGTGTCTTCATCAAAATCGTGCGAAGATTAGGAGCAAAGATCTTCTTCACACTATCAAGTGGATAAGATACATTACATACACATGGAGAGGGTCTATGTATGCTCTTACTTTAAAGGGTATCTCCTGACCGTTGAAGGAGATATATTTGTTAGCGACAATATTCTGAATAATTCCTTCCAGATTGTCTATAGAAATGTTAGCATTGGCACGGGCCTAGTTCACTACCTTCAATAACATATATTTTTAGGGTTCATAATTCATTAGAAGGGTTAATAAGGATATCCTAGACTAAGTATGATTTAGCTCATCCACCACCTTGTATTTGCTTTGCTTGGTGAATTTTAAAAATTCACTAGCCTGTTTGTTCGATAGTTCCACCTCGCCATCTAGGTACAACTCATAAGGATTTGCTCCTATACCTTTCTTAATTTTCCCGTCAACCTTCTCTTTCCCTTTTGTTATGCTAATGAGATTTCTCTCTTTTTGTGTAGGGCCATAATCTTGTTTGTTTCTAGCGATCCTACAAGATCCTACTATGTTGATAACTTCCACATTTGGTTTTCATGTTTTTGGGGAGTCCTCCTCATACTTCAATAATACTACTTTATCTGATTTATAGGAAAAAAAAAGCAACTCCCTTGTCATTCTTGGTTTGACCTCACGGAGGTGAGACGATCACTAGTGTTGTGGAGAATATAGCAATGTGTCATTAGGTATGTTTAACACAAGCCCACATATGTGAATGGTTATGAGTGCCCCAATTGTGGGTGTGCTCATATCCCTTTCAATAGCATTAACCTTCAGATATTGGGGCTTCCTATTTGTTAATAACCAATTTTGTCCAGTCCAAATAATCTTTAAAAAAAATTTCCTTAATTTTGAAAATTTTCAATTCAAATTTCTCACATTTTTTAAAAAATAAAGTAAAAATCATAAAAGGATTTCACAGAGCACATAATTGGTTCAATCGTGGGAGGATTCAATTTCAAGTTATCTTCGCCCCAAATTTTCATTTTTCCCATAAAATAAAAAATATGTTAAAATTGTTTAATGAGTAATTATTGGTTCAATAGTGGCCAATAACCATCCATTTTCATTTTTCTATTTTACATAATGTTTACAATGATTTTAAGTGACTTAATTGTCACTTATTAATAGCTTTATTATGGAATAATTTCATTATAAAAAAATGCATGTCGAATAACTCTCAATTTTCATTTTTCTAATTAAATAGAAAAAGTTCAAAGTAAATAAAAATAAAATTTGAACGTAAAACATATTTTTGTCGTTTTATAAAAGTCAAATGATTATTTTTATATTGTTGTAGGTAATGCAATAATTTTAGGATTTTATACAGTTATTATACAATTTCTACCAAAAAGAGGTTTCTAGATATTTTTTATTTTTATACAATCAAATATTTATTTTTTTACTCACTTGGGGTTATTACAATAGATTGTATGCTTTATAAAAATTATGAAGTCATTTCTTATCCTAAAAAGACATGTTCGGCAATGAAAAGATATTGAATTCAAAGTTTTTAATTTATGAATATTTTTTAATTTTGAATTTAAATAATAACAACATAAAAATGTTTGGAATCAAAATTAAGGGAAATGATATATCTTCCTACTAATCCTCTTACCTACAATAAAGTGTCATATGTCAAAAGGTGATATCTTATTTGTTGATAATTGGTTTCCAAATGACATGTGTTACATTTTTGTGAGTAGAAGGAGAGAAATACTTGTGTGAAGACGAAACCATGTAGAGACAACAAATAAAATTTTGATAACACATTAATATTTTAATTCTAATTAAATTTAATCTTAAATGATAGTATGAAAAACCATAAAATATATCTATCTCCAAATGTGACATATTACATGCGTCTCCATACAAATTCATCTCGGTAGAAGGATTAGTAGGAGAATATAGCATTTTACCTAATTAAGGGTTGTCATTAATTTTAGAAAATGAGTTGAAACCCTCAATAATTGGGTGGGAATGAGATACTTATAGAAATGTTATCATTGGCACGAGCCTAGTTGAATACCTTCGACAACATATATCTTTAGGGTTCATAATTCATTAGAAGGGATAATAAGGATATCTTAGATGAAGTATGATTTAGCTCATCCACTACGTTGTATTTGCTTTGCTTGGTGAATTTTAAAAATTCACTAGCCTATTTGTTCGACAAATCCTCCTCGTCATTCAGGTACAACTCATAAGGATTTGCTCCAATACCTTTCTTAATTTGCTCGTCAACCTTCTCTTTCCCTTTTGTTTTGCTAACGAGATTTCTCTCTTTTTGTGAAGGGCCATAAACTTGTTCGTTTCTGGCGACCCTACAAGATCCTACTATGTTGGTAACTTCCACATTTGGTTTTCATGTTTTAGGGGCATCCTCCTCATAGTTTAATAATACTATTTTACCTGAGTTTGTAGGAAAACAAAAGCAACTCCCTTGTCATTCTAGGTTCGACCTCACGAAGATGAAACGTTCCCTAGTGTTGTGGAGAATATAGAAAGGTGTGACTAGGTATGTTTAACACAGGCTCACATATTTGAATGGTTATAAGTGCCCCAATTATGTGTGTGCTTATATTCTTTTCAATAGCATTAACCTTCGGATATTGGGACTTTCTATTTGTGAACGCCTAATTTTGTCCAGTCCAAATAATCTTTGAAATTTTTTTTCTTCATTTTGAAATTTTGAATTCAATTTTTCGTCTTTTTTAAAAAATAAAATAAAAATCATAAAAGGATTTCAAAGAGCACATAATTGGCTCAATAATGTGAAGATTCAATTTCAAGTTATCTTCTCCCCTAATTTTCATTTTCACCGATAAAATAAAATATGTGTTAAAATTGTTTAATGGGTAATTATTGACTCAATAGTGACCAATAATCATCCATTTTCATTTTTCTATTTTAAATAAAGTTTAAAATGATTTTAAGTGACTTAATTGTCATTTATTAGCTTTATTATGAAAGAATTTCATTATACAAAAATGCATGTCGAATAACTCTTAATTTTAATTTTTCTAATTAAAAAAATTGAACACAAGATATATTTTTTGCCATTTTATAAAAGTGAAATTATTTCTTTACATGGTTATAGGTAATGCAATAATTTTGGGATTTTATACAGTTATTATACAATTTCTACCAAAAAGAGGTTTTTATATATTTTTTATTTTTATACAGTCAAATAATTTTTTTTTACTCATTTGGGGTTAGTATAATAGATTGTATGCTTTATAAAAATTATAAAGTCATTTCTCATGCTAAAAAGACATTTTCTAATGTTGGGGAACCAAAAGATATTGAATTCTAATTTTTGAATTTATGAATATTTTTAAATTTGAATTTTAAATAATAACAACATAAAAATGTTTGGAATTAAAATTAATAAAAATGATATATCATTCTACTAATTCTCTTACCCGCAATATAATAGCATATGTCAAAAGGTGATATCTTATTTGTTGATGATTGATTTCAAAGTGATATGGATTACATTGTTGTAAATAATAAGAGAGAAAGACTTCTGTGGTGACTAAACCATGTACAGATAACCAATAAAATATTGATAACATATTAATATCTTAATTCTAATTAAATTTAATCTTAAATGATAGTTTAAAAAACCATAAAATATACTTGTCTCCAAATGTAACATATCATATGTGTTTTCATATAAGTTTTTTTTCGGTTGAAAAATTAGTGTAAAAATATAACATTTTACAATTTTTTAGAGGAAAATGAGTTGAAACCCTCAATAATTGGGTGGGAATGAGATACCAATAAACATTAATGAAAAATATTGAATCCTTGTATTCCCTCAAAAAAAGAGTGCCACTGGCAGGCCTTGGGAACTGTGACCCACGGAGTCTGAGTCAACCCAAACACGGATCCACGTAAAGGAGCATCATTGCTCACTTTGCCAATCATGAGCATAAAAAATCCCGTGCCTACACAATCAGGGATACGCATTTGTTGTCCCACACTTTGTTCCACTCTATGTGTTATAGGCTTGTGACTGGTCAGAAAAAATATATTTAAGTCTAAATTTAATTATTAAATATTTTTGACCAATCACAAGCTCATGACACATGAAGTAGTACAAATTGTTGGACAGCAGATGTGTTCCCCACCATCAAGTATCAACTCTACCTTTTCTTCATTTATTTCGTATTTTATTTATAACAATTAACCTAATAATTAATTAAAAAATTTGTTTTGACTGGTAATAATGATTAAAATATGGTAACATTAGTATTAGGTACATCATATGAATAATGGTTAATTAGTCGGAATAAATATGTGATAATTAGTTGCACAATGATTCTTTAAAAAGTAAGTTTTTTAACAAGAGTAGCATATTGATGAAAATTATAGTGAGTATATTGTTAATCCCTGGTGTTCTTTTGTGTATGAACGATTTGGTCAAATTGGATGTCTAGATATGAGATCTTGAGTGTCCAGGTTAGAGTTCTTTAGGAATCTGGATGGAGTTGACTTTGACTCGTCGGTGGAGGTATCTGAAAAGGTTATCCGAAGATTAAATCAGTAAAATCGTAGATGTAATACCCGAGAGAAATAAATGAGATATGAGAAGTAAGTAGAAAATACAAAGAATAATGATAGAGTTTCTAAATCAGGGAATAATGATAATTCCTGTTAGGGGAGACCCCTATTTATAGTGGTTGAGGTGGAGGACGTGGCCCTGGAGGGTACTATTGGCATGACCGACCGTCCTGACCTGTCAGGATCTGCTATTCCCGTGCCAGGCGGCTTTGACAGGACCGTACTCTGTACATAGTTGCCTTATAGCTTGTGGCAAGTCTGACAGCCATATTGCAGTCTGTCCTTGTCGTGTGGCACGAAGATAGATGAGATTTTCAAGGTGGTGTGACAACACGTTGTCGGTGGCGTGTCAGGTGAGAAGTGGTCATGGACCTGACCTGGAATATCTGCCATGAAGGGGTTGGCTTCTGGACAAACTCTTTGATCAGTCACACTCGGCTATTCTTGGTCGGGTATGCGACTACTCTTGAATAGTTAGGACACCCGGATAACCGGGATAGAACAGTTGCCCCCGGTCTAGTAGTATGGTCGAAAGGAGAGCATGTTGATAGACTCTATGTGCATCAATTGGGTGTCATTAACCTTCTGAGTTGTGCAAACGTGGATGGCCATCATTAATGCTTTTTGGTTATCGGACCATTTTGTGGCGCAAAGTGCTTGATTGTGGTTCGTCGGTTCATTTCTTGTCATTTTTATGTATTGGTTCTTTGGTCTTCATTAGATCACACTTGAACGTCCTTCAAACCTGTAGGATGCGTTTTGAGTTGGGCCGTGAGGGGTGGCCTTGGCCTAGGTTTGCCTATAAATAAGGGGGGTCTGAAATGACAAATAGTCAAAGGATACCATCATGATTGACTTACTTAGTTTTGATGAAGACAATGAGTTTAATCTATTCTTGAAGGTAGAAGATGATTGGAGTAGCATCTATTCATTTTGGGAGAATTTGTTTCAGTTTGAAATTGAAAAACTATACAATAACTCTCTATAATTGATTACTTAAGTGGATAATTAGTTACTCAAAATTTCTATCCAAATGATTAATCAATTAATCTGAGTAAATTTTGCTTGGTAACTTATTACTCAGAGTAATTGATTACTCATTTGGACAGAAACTTTGAGTAGCTGATTACCCACTTAAGCAAAAATTTCTCATATTCACATACATGTATTCTATCCAAATTAATTACTACCTACAAGTGTACACGCAAGACCAGAATATGCACCGTATGAAATTTGTGATAAGATTGGAAGAAAAGATTTGGGGGTGAGGAGGAAGGAACAAATTAACATCTTATACCACCTTTTCTTTCTTTTCTTCACAGTTCAAAAATTAACCTTTTTTTTTTGTTTTTTGTATATGTGCTCTCCATGCTTGAGAGTTGAGACGATACAAGCGGACAAGATATTCGGGACAACGACGTTTGGGAGTGTGTAGAGGCGACAGTAAGAGACTCATGAGATGGCAGTGTAGAGGCAACACTGACTTATGACAGTGAAGCTCGAGAGAGGTTCTCATGAGTCCTAACAACAAGGTTTTCATGACCCTCTTAGTCCATTAAGGGCTTGCACTTTGAAGGAAAACATTGTTGTCTACTTATCTATTTACTTATTTCTGGGATTTTTTTGAAGTTGTAGTTAGCTGGTCGATTTAACCAACCGGGTTATTCCGGGTTCTTTGCGTCTAACCCGGTTATACCGGTTTAGCATGCTGGAAGAGCCTTCCGATTTTTTGTTGGTACGGGACCACCCCTTCTAGCGGGTGACGGTCGGACTGTCTGGTCTGGTCCCAATGATCTTGAAGTCGACAATATTATGATACTTCTAGAAACTTATTGTGATGATTTTACACTAGTGGACGACAAATTTTTAGAGGGTGGTAAATTTAAGAATTGAAGTAAGTGTTATGCATGCTCTAATTCATAATAAAGACAAATTCAATTTCACTTAATATTCTAAAATGACTTTCAAATGAATTAGATGAAGTAATTATGTAACCATATAATGGTGAGAGTATTATGCATGTTGTGAAAGTTCTAAATGTTTTTTATACAGCAGATAAATGAACACATGCTTACATAAGCAATGTATCATAACCCTGGGGTAATTGGAATGCTAATCTAGTAGCAAGTTTTCATAATACAATTCAGGCTAATTAGATGCGGAAATTTATTTTAGGGTTTGAGTGATGTTGACATTATTGTGAGGCCACCGAAAACTGTTTTTGATGATTCTGCAGTAGTGGATGACAAATACTCGAAGGGTGCATAAAGTATGAATTGAAGAATGTTGTTGTTAAAGAAGTTCATAAACAATGAGTGTCAATATAAGATATATTAGCACAACATTATGATTGCATATCCACTAAGAAAGGATTGTTGCCTTAGATATTTTATGAGCATGTCAAAATAATGGGCATTGCTAGAAGTCATTAACGAGTATGTATTAGTTTGGCTTATTTGACATTATGAGCTCAATTATGAGTTGCATCTAGCATCCCCATTTATACTTGGTGTACATTATTGGGTTAGAAAGTGGCTACATGAATAAAGTTCTTATTAAGGACATTCTAAAGGATAATGGGAGTATGTTTATATTCATGGTATTGTATATTAATGATTTCCTACTTACAATTAATGATTTCCATCTCTTGCATATGACTAAGATATTTTTTTCTAATAACTTTGAAATGAAAATATATGAGTGAGACAATCACTATGATAAGGATAAAGGTATTCCGTAATATATCACTAAGATCAATGGATTTATCTCAGAAGACATAAATATAAAGAAAGATATAGAGAGATCTTTAATAGAAAGGTGTTATGCATGTTCTAATTCATAATGGAGACAAATTCATTGTCACAAAATATTCTAAAGTGACTTTTAAAAGAATTAGATGAAGTAGTTTTATAAACATAATGAACACATGCTTACATAAATAATGTATAATGACCTTAGGGTGATTGGAAAGCTAACCTAGTAGCAAGTTTTCATAATACAATTTAGACAAATTAGTTGCAGAACTTTATTTCGGGGTTTGAGTGATGTTGACACTATTGTGAGGCCACCAAAAACTTTCTTTGATGATTGTACAGAAGTGGATGAAAAATACTTGAATGGTGCTAAATGTATGAATTGATGTATGTTATCGTTAAAGAAGTTCATAAATAGAGTGCTAATATAAAATATGTTAGCACTGTTGGAGAAATTCCTTCTCCATCCGAAATCTATAGAGTAAACACGGAAGTCCTTATGACCATGGCTTTGTTCCCATAACCTAATGTGTATGCCCATACATACACCCGAATGGAACATCCATGGTCCAGACCGAAGAAACCCCAAATGAGTTCATGGTGAAGATGAAGAAAATGCCTTGTTGAGCCATTTCCGAGATCTCGAATGTATGAGGGTGCGATGATCTTCCAGATGATAGAGCACCGAATGGTTTTCCTTTAGTTCTCTCTATAGGGGAATGAGAGAGTGTGCCTTAGTTTCTGAAAAGTGTTGTGTTGAGGTTAGTTGGAGGAGAGACCTTATCCTCATGCCTTATGAGCCTTATGGATGGGTGGATAGTGTTATCCTATCCTGGATAACACTGTTCTCATCCTACCTTATTCTCCTTAACCTTTACACTTGAAAACCTGTTGCTCTACAAATGGGGACCATAACCCATAAAAGTAACCCCGTAGTGGTTACTACTTTAGTTGCAATAATTCTGATTCAGTCCCTTCATCAAATCAGAAATTGCCTGAAGGTATCTACACTTATTATTATTTCATGACACATATGCCCTTAGCCACCAAATTAATTACTTAAGATCATTTTATATTTTGGCTAATTACATAATGGCCATAACACAATTATAGAATTATATTTGTGACCCATAAATTGTCAGAAATTCCAACAATAGAAAGCCAAGATGCATGAAAAGGGAAAGACAAACATGATCAGGTACTTTTGCAAAAAAATTAACATCAACATGACACAATTTTTTTTAAGGCATGGGACAATATTTTTAATGACAAAGGTAGATGCTATAGATTTATTTAGGGCTGTAAGAAATAGAGTACAACATTATTTGAAAACAATTTATTTATTGATAAGAATTACATAGAACATAACAAAATGTGTGCACTTTCTAACTCCAACTAAACCAAAATATCCTCACACTGTAGAACACTCATGTGAGCAGCATGCTCATGAAAGACCTTGGGTGTGATAGCTTTTGTGAGAGGATCCGCAATCATGGAGTTAGTGCCTAAGTGTTCTATGGAAAGCTGTCCACTTTGTACCTTCTCCTTAACAACTAGGAACTTAATGTCGATGTGTTTCGACTTTGCCGAACTCCTATTGTTGTTGGAGAACAACACGGCTGATTTATTGTCACAGTATAACTTTAGTGGTCTTTCAACCCTTTTCACAATCCGCAGCCCAGTGACAAAATTTCCCAGCCATGATGACTGAAGTGATGCCTCATAATATGCTATATATTCTGCTGCCATGGTGGATGAAGCTACAAGGTTTTGCTTGGCAGAACGCCAAGAAACCGCACCACCAGCTAACAGAAAAACATAGCCTGAAGTAGATCGTCTACTATCTTGGCATCCCGCAAAATCGGAGTCAGAATACCCAATGATCTCTAATTGGTCTGATCTCCTATATGTGAGCATATAGTCTTTTGTTCTCTTTAAGTACCTCATGACCCTTTTGGCTGCTTTCCAATGGTCCATTCCTGGATTACTCATATATCTGCCTAAAACCCCAACTATGAACGCTATATCCGGACGCGTACATACTTGAGCATACATAAGACTCCCTACAGCTGATGCATAAGGGATCTTTTTCATTTCTTGAATTTCCAGATTTCCTTTAGGGCACTGATTGAGACTAAATTTGTCTCCCTTAGCAACTGGAGTATCCATTACTTTACAGTCCTGCATGCCATACCTTTTGAGCACCTTTTCTATATAGCTCTTTTGTGATAATCCAAGAATACCCCGAGATCTGTCTCGGTGTATCTGGATTCCTAATACAAATGAAGCTTCACCAAGATCCTTCATTTCAAAATTACTGGATAGAAATGTCTTGGTTTCTAACAAGGTACCCACATCATTAGTGGCAAGCAGTATGTCATCCACATACAAGAGCAAGAAAATATACTTGCTCCCACTGAACTTGTGATACACACAATCTTCAACTGAATTCATCTCAAAACCAAAAGAGAGAATCACCTCATGAAATTTGTGGTACCATTGACGAGACGCCTGTTTTAGCCCATAGATGGATTTTGTCAATTTGCAAACCATATTCTTTCGGTCTCCCGTTACAAAGTGTTCTGGTTGCACCATATAAATCTTTTCATTAATGTTTCCATTTAGAAAAGCTGTTTTGACATCCATCTGATGAAGCTCCAAATCATAATGTGCTACAAGAGCCATGATTGTCCTAAGAGAGTCTTTCGATGAAACCGGAGAGAAAGTCTCTTTATAGTCAATCCCTTCCTTCTGAGTAAAACCCTTAGCTACAAGACGTGCCTTATACCTCTCCACATTACCATTAGAATCCCGCTTGGTCTTAAAAATCCATTTGCAACCAATGGGTTTCTTACCTTCTGGTAATGGGACAAGTTCCCAAACTTTATTGTCTTGCATGGATTTATACTCCTCTTTCATTGCTTCAATCCACTTTTCCGAATTGGAACTTTGGATGGCTTCACGAACGTTCAATGGATCATTGACCATTAAGCCATCACCCTAATGTTCCAGGAGAAAGCAAATGTAATCATCCGGAATTGCATTTCTCCTTTCTCTAGTGGATCTATGCAAAGTTATAGGCTCTTGTACCTCTTGTCCATGTTCTTCAGGGTTTTGAGTTTGTCCTTCATGATTTACTAACTCACCTTGAGCAGGGAAGGTTTCATCAACTATGTCTTGAGGAGGTTCCAAATTTGCTTCTTCAAAAGCAACCATATGAATCGCATCTGGAATAGATACAGATTCTTCCTCTAAGACAAAGTTTCTAACCTTATCTTCCCCCTCAAACTCAACATCCTCAAAGAACGTGGCTGTACCCGTCTCAAATATGGATTTCATACTTGGATCATAAAATTTATAGCCCCTTGATTTTTCAGAGTAACCAATAAAGTAACTACTCACTGTACGGGAGTCCAATTTCTTTTCATGAGGCCTATAAGGCCT